>NC_056734.1:428380999-428528499 GCF_019279795.1 Protopterus annectens | reverse complement strand
TGGGTATTGTCAAGTCATAAATGGCCTTGCAACCTCCTTGCCTTGTACCTCCTATGATTCTATGGTCTCCACTGCAGAGTATCCTACATTAGCAATCTTAGTTCCATGTTGTTACATGTACCGCTCTCTTTTTTTATCTTGTATGTAGTAACTACAGAGGGATTAAATTGATCAGTCACAGCATGATGTTATGGGAAAGAGTAGTGGAAGCTAGGTTAAGAAGGGACGTGATGATTAGTGAACAGCAGTATGGTTTCATGCCGGGAAAGAGCACTACAGATGCGATGTTTGCTCTGAGAGTGTTGATGGAGGAGTACATAGAATGTCGGAAGGAGTTGCATTGTGTTTTTGTAGACTTAGAGAAAGCATATGACAGGGTGCCTAGAGAGGAGTTGTGGTATTGTATGAGGAAGTCAGGAGTGTCAGAGAAGTATGTAAGAGTGGTACAGGATATGTACAAGGGTAGTGTGACAGCGGTGAGGTCTGTTGTGGGAGTGACGGATGCGTTTAAGGGGGAGGTGGGGTTACATCAAGGATCTGCTCTGAGCCCTTTCTTATTTGCAATGGTGATGGACAGGTTGACAGATGAGATCAGACAGAAGTCCCCGTGGACTATGATGTTTGCAGATGACATTGTGATCTGTAGTGACAGTAGGGAACAAGTGGAGGGGACCCTGGAGAGATGGAGATGTGCTCTAGAGAGAAGAGGAATGAAGGTCAGCAGGACTAAGACAGAATATATGTGCGTGAATGAGAGGGAGGATAGAGGAATGGTGAGGATGCAAGGAGTAGAGCTGGTGAAGGTGGATGAGTTTAAATACTTGGGGTCAATAGTTCGGAGTAACGGTGAGTGTGGAAGAGAGGTGAAGAAGAGAGTACAGGCAGGATGGAGTGGGTGGAGAAGAGTGTCAGGAGTGATTTGTGACAGACGAGTACCTGTAAGATTGAAAGGGAAGGTCTTCAAGAGGGTAGTGAGACCAGCTATGTTATATGGGTTGGAGACAGTGGCATTGACAAAAAGGCAGGAGTTTGAGCTGGATGTGGCAGAGTTAAAGATGTTAAGATCTGCACTGGGTGTGACGAGGGTAGACAGGATTAAGAATAAGTATATTAGAAGGTCAGCCCAGGTTGGAAGGTTTGGAGACAAAGCCAGAGAGGCAAGATTACGTTGGTTTGGACATGTGCTGAGGAGGGATGCTGAGTATATTGGGAAAAAGATGCTAAGGATGAAGCTACCAGGTAACAGGAAAAGAGTTAGGCCTAAGATAAGGTTTATGGATGTGGTGAGAGAGGACATGCAGGTGGTTGGTGTGACAGAGCAAGATGCAGAGGACAGGAAGAAATGGAAACAGGTGATCCGCTGTGCTGACCCCTAACGGGAGCAGCTGAAAGAAGATGATGATGATAATGATGTTATTAATTGATTAAGTTCCACAAAATATCCGGACTCCCTAAGCTGCTATGGGTGCTATTTGGAAGTATAAAGAAAGGTGGTATAGACACCTCTCAGGGGGCATAGAGGGATAAATCTCCTGACTATGACCTAGGCAATCCAGTTCAATTAGCTGCTCAAGTGACTGACAAAACAGCAGGGTGAGATAGGTTAACCTATCCTGGGAGGAGGGTGGTATGTGGGCATCTCTTTATGAGGCTAGGGACATCACTAGATTAGGCATGGTACATAAGATGGGAGGTGGGCCTGGCTGAACTGCCATAAAGGTGGGCACCCTTTGGATCCATGAGCAAGCCAGTAGTACCAGGGTCAAGGATGTTGCTGGGAGACCTGTTCTGGACATGGGGCACTGTGGTGTTGAGCCAGTACTGATGATGAAAGGAAAGAGCAAATAACTTACTAACTAAATAAATAAAGTGGTATAGGCATGAGCGAGTTAAGCATTAAGTCATGGCAAAGGAGATTACAATCAAATTAACTCCTGACTGGTAAGCATTAGTCTTGTTTTTGAAGTTTGTGTGATCAAACATTTAGGGAAGGTGTGAGTAAATCCCTCTATTATGACCCCATATGGCAGAAATTATTGTGATTATACTATCGTATAGGTGGTGTAGTCAGTATTTCCTTTTTTCTCATGACCAGGCAAGCTTTAAAAAAATAAAATAAAAATAAACATAAGAATGCTACAAACTTACAATGGAGAGCAAATGTATAACTCCCCAGATGTTTTCATATGTTGTTGCAATGTTTAAGTAATAATTTTATTATTTTTTTAATTTTTAAAACAGTGATTTGGAATCATTTTATCTTGTGGATTGGTAACGTGATTCCTAAACAGGCTGTTTTTGTTAAATGTGTGAGACAATTTTGTTTTGTTTTTCATACTTGAGGAGAGTGGGGGTGGCATGTTCTAAAATAAAAGGGAAATAAGCTGGTTTTTATTTGCTTTAATAGACGATGGCAGTGCCAAACAGTTATTATAAGGCACATTCTCTCTGAATTACAGTCTGGAATGCTATAGTAAGATAGTGTATTCCCATTCTAGGTTACAGCAACATCTCCAAATCTGAAAATGCCAGCTGTAACTAAAAGTACATTCTAAGATGATCTGATAACCATTACTAAGTGTATTCTTTGAACCTTATTTCTTGTAATAAACAGTGTCATTCCAGCTTTCTCACAGTTTGCATCAGGATCCTTAATCACAGTCATTGACATAAGTATTCTTTCCTATTATCTGTAATTAATGCGTTCCTTATATTTTATTGAGAAAAAAGTCAAAGCTTATCAGAAGATTAGAAAAGACGTGCAACTGGACCAGGGAAAGTGATGTTTTCTTTTCTTTTCTTTTTTTTTTCTCACCTGAGAAACATCTGTTATAAGGGATTTAAAACTAACACATGAAGACATGGAAAAATAAAGCATTCCAGAAAGTCAGTTAAGTTTAGGGATCATGCAAGTGAAGGGCAATAAAAGTTTAGAAAAAAATCTATAAATCATGCAGGAGGTTGTATATATGCATTTCTAAAATGAATACATTGAAGTGGAGTTTTGCTCATAATAACATAATTGTTCCTTATTAGGGAATGGAAAGATATAGCTATAGCATGTTTGACCTAAAGCTGAAGAAATGTTTGACGCAGAAGCAGCTAAAAACCTTTGGCCTTCAGTCTATCAAAACAGAAACGGGGGTAATTTACAAAGGTTACCATGAGTTGTGACCTTTTAGAATTCATAGACAGGTAAAACATATTGCTCTAGCATGACGATGTGCAGCATCACATCAGGTCACATGCAAATAAGGCAGTCTGGGGGAGAGGCATATGCTAATTAGCCATCTGCTCGCTTCTAGGAAAACATGCACGTGCTTAGACATTTATAGACTCAGTCAATCATGTATATTATCACAGCCTTTCCTCCCATGTCATGGTAGTGAACACAGCCAAAAGGCCTTGTTCAGCCACCATGGACGAGATAAGTACCAGGGATTTTAGTGGTAAGGTACAGCTGGGTAGTGTGTGAGTGATATTTGTGAGGGGCTGCATGTGTAAGTGTGTGTGTGTGTGTGTGTGTGTGTGTGTGTGTGTGTGTGTGTGTGTGTGTGTGTGTGTGTGTGTGTGTGTGTGTGATTGTGTGTCTGTCTGGGAGAGTGATGGGGTGAGGTAGGTATGTGTGGGTGTGACACCCCCAGACTAACTAGCACAGTGTACAACCCTGAGTAGGAGAAACACTATCCACCAGGATGACTGTACTACGAGGATGGGGAAAACACTAGTCACCAGGGTTACTTCAGAAGACTTGTGCCCTAACGGCCCTTAAACCAGTATGAAGATACAGTGCTGGAGGGAACACTGGACACCAGAGATACTGCTCTTGTGCTTTAATGGCACTTAAACCAGTACAGGGTTTGGGAGGTGAGGAGAAAGAGGACACTAGGCACCAGGATATGACACACAATGTTGGACTGCAACATTTTGTGATGGTCTAGGCCAGGAAAGGTAATGTCAGAGATGTGCAGACAACTCAGGGACATGTATGGCGACCATGGTGTGTGTGTGTGTGTGTGTGTGTGTGTGTGTGTGTGTGTGTGTGTGTGTGTGTGTGTGTGTATGTTTGTGTGTGCTCACATATGTTTGAATGTGTACTTATGCATGTGGTAGAGTGACTGATAGATGAAGGATGCCTTTGTCTCCATGATACGGGCTATTGCAATTAATTACTACAGGAAGTACTGATTTGCATTTTGCAGTAATAGTTATCTGCAATTCAGAAACATGCACATTTGCAAGTAAAGAGGTATTTTCTTGTTGCAACAAATATATTTCTTAAAGTGCAAAACACCACATTGTGAGACTACAGCCTTTTAAGCAAGAGGCACATGACTCTAGGGCTATTAATAAATCTCCGGGAATACATTTCTCTAGTCTTTCTATTTGTTTGAAACAATAGCAAATTCCTTCTGTATCTGAACGAATTAACCATACAGAGGACACTAGGCACCAGGATATGACACACAATGTTGGACTGCAACATTTTGTGATGGTCTAGGCCAGGAAAGGTAATGTCAGAGATGTGCAGACAACTCAGGGACATGTATGGCGACCATGGTGTGTGTGTGTGTGTGTGTGTGTGTGTGTGTGTGTGTGTGTGTGTGTGTGTGTGTGTGTGTGTGTGTGTATATGTATGTGTGTGCTCACATATGTTTGAATGTGTACTTATGCATGTGGTAGAGTGACTGATAGATGAAGGATGCCTTTGTCTCCATGATACGGGCTATTGCAATTAATTACTACAGGAAGTACTGATTTGCATTTTGCAGTAATAGTTATCTGCAATTCAGAAACATGCGCATTTGCAAGTAAAGAGGTCTTTTCTTGTTGCAACAAATATATTTCTTAAAGTGCAAAACACCACATTGTGAGACTACAGCCTTTTAAGCAAGAGGCACATGACTCTAGGGCTATTAATAAATCTCCGGGAATACATTTCTCTAGTCTTTCTATTTGTTTGAAACAATAGCAAATTCCATCTGTATCTGAACGAATTAACCATACAACATTGAAGCTAATTTAACCTGACTACTGCTTCAAAATGATTTTTTAATTCATGACTCTAGAATTTTTCCATTGCTCTGTTGCAGCCTCTTTTTGTTTGTAACCTTTGTCTGTTTTTTGGGGTGTTTTTTTTTTGTGACACCTTTACCTAGTTAACTGACAAATTCTTCTGGAATGTATGCTACTGTATGGTTAATGGCTTTGCCACTGTATGATGGGGTACTTAAACCCATGCTTCCACCATTTAGCAAATGAACAAAATTAAAATATAAGAAATTTCACAAATCTTACACAGTGTTTTTGCTAGATAAAATGTCACCACATGTATATTTTTAATTATTAACCAGAGAAGTCCTTTGACGTCCTTATATTCATCAGTACCATACTGACATAACAACAGTTAGATCTCATTTAGTGAGTGATAGTTCATGTGTCCAAGGACATAGCAAAATATTCATAAAGAGCAGCAGCCCATAGGACAGCAGGAATACACCAAGACAGAAGGAACAACAACAGAAAGCCAAGGATAATGAGGCAAGTATACATTAGCATGGTGAAAAGTCTGGTTTCATGAGAAAAATATGAAGAAAGGACCTTCCGTAAACACAGATCAGAAGAAACAAAATGCTTGCATCAATAAATTATGGGTACATGAGACAAAATTAGTAGACAGTGAGACTAAGTAAAATTAGCATATCTAATGAACATTTGCAAATGTGAGAGAAATATAATATGAAAACAAATAAAAGATTATGGGAGTGACTGACTGATATTCGGAGACTCATGCATGCGAATCCAGAAGTAACAAGAATGAATGAGTGAAAATACATATTTGCATAAACCATGTCCAAGACTGATCTGTCTTGTAGTATTTCCTCTTATCTTAGGCACTGTGATCTCAGAGTTGGTATGTATAATTCCAGATGTTACAGGGGAGTTGACTCCCACATTGTGGTATACAGGGGGCTTGCCTTCCCCTGCAAAAACAACTTTACAGGGAAAACAATGATGTTCAAAATTTGCTGGGTTTATTTTCACAATTTCCAGGTACTGGCTAATTGTATTATTGTCAAGAGTACTGCTTTAGACCCAACCTGGGATATGAATACAACTATTAGAAGACCTAGTTGTACACCAGGACAACCTGTGTTATGCATTTCCAGTCAATCAGTCTTTAGCAGTTTTTTTTTTACACTGTTTGCACTTCTCGGCCTTCATCAGCTAAAAGGCTGCATGGTTGTCATGTATTTTTTATTATGTAACTTCAGTTGGCAGAGGAAACTCTTTGCTGGTGAATCTTGCTGTGTATTTTTTTTTTTTTTAGATTTAGGCTATGTAAATCACACCCTGGCATGTAGTTCTCCTTTTTCAGTTTGATTAAATATTTAGAATTTTATATGAACACTTTTCATTAGTCATACTTTTCAAATGTTAAGAATTTTTTATCCTTACTGGTGTGCTGTTATTTGTTTACATTGTATTGTAATCTTTTATAAGGGATACAAATGCTATGACTCATTGTTTTAAAGTGTCATCTAGTTTACGTTGATGACCTGTGACTCAAGTATAGGGAAAACAGAACATACAGAATCCGGCCATAAAAGATGCTGCAGTCATGGATCTGCTTCCCTGCATGGATACTCTGGTCACTTCTACAGATCAAAGGCAGAGGCAGTAAAGGCTGGGAAGCTGTATGCTGCTTTTATTATCAACAGCTGAAGGGAGAAAATAAACCGAATAGTACTGAGGTAGACTTATGAATCCTTGAGGGAGTCATATGTTTCCTGCCTGAAGGAAAGTCATCAAAATAAAATGCTTTCTATTCATGTCACCCCCAGGTAAACAGATGAGAATGGCTATTAGTCAGGTTTTCTGGCAAACGTGATGCTTTTAGAAACAGCTTATGCCATGATCTCAGTGTATGCTCCTATGCTCCTCTAAAGGTAACTTGACTAGACATGCATGAGTAAAGTTTGTATTGAGAGATGAGGAGAGAGATGATCATGACAGAACCTTAAATTAAAATTTATTGGTAACAGAAAAGATCACATAAACACATTTAGGCAGAGCCAGGCAAATTATCTCCCAGATTCGAGTCTCATGTATGTATACAGGACACTCAGGCCTAGGGCAGCGGGACATATACATCTGAGTCTCACAGACCATTTTAATGTTTAGATTATTATTATTTATCAACACCTTTATTTTACAAGAGCCGGGAAGATGCATACACACCACACAAGCCTATTGTTTCTCTTGTTAGAGGTTAACCTTGGCAAGTGGAATGAGATAAATGGCTATTTTACATCCCAGTACTCTGGATGACCCAAAGGCTAAGTTGAAAATGGTGGAATGTATTCAAGAGGATGTGACAGAACAACAGCTAAAAGACCTAGCTGACTGTTTGAGATTAGTTCTAAATCAGACTGCCTTCAAAGATGCAAAGAGTGGAGGGCAGGCAGAAGATAGAGAAAGATGAGAAGTTTAATGATTTGGACGCTAAATCAAGTTAACTAGCAAGCTGTCACTGAGGAAAGAATTGACAGGAAAGAAATATTGTTTTTCTAAACAAGAGGTCCCCAAGAATTTTGACTGAAGATTATAGTAGTATAGAAAGAATAACAATGAAACTTAGGAAGGCAGTGATACACTAGATACTTTTATTGATCCTTCAGGATACTCAGGAAGAACTATTGCAAATGTCTGGCATATTAGAGCTGTTAACTCAATACTCCCAGGGTCATTTTGAAAGGCAAGACAAGGGCAGAGACGCACACACTGATATTCTCCAAAGATTGGAAACAGTGATATAGACCAGTCCTGCCTGCAGACACTGATGGCTCTCTGACTGTACAGAGTAAGAAACAAAATCAGAATAAATACTCAACCAAAAAAAATTGATATAGAAACAATTGCTAGACAAGTGATTTCTAATTCACTTTCAGGATGACTGTTAGTCCACAGCTCCAATGAATCTTTAAGAATGTACAGCACAGCTTTATCCTTCAACATATTATTGACTCGCATGCTGAAAGAGGGAAAACAACAAAGGCATTGTGGTTCCAGTGGTTTATTGCAGTTCTGAAGACCAGCTATATGGTTTATGTCAAAATAGTATCCAGCAGGTTAAGGAGGATAATCACTAGGATAACCCAGCTGGTTAAGGAGGATAATCACTAGGATAACCGAGCTGGTTAAGGAGGATAATCACTAGGATAACCGAGCTGGTTAAGGAGGATAATCACTAGGATAACTGAGCAGGTTAAGGAGGATAATCACTAGGATAACCCAGCTGATTAAGAAGGATAATCACTAGGATAACCCAGCAGGTTAAGGAGGATAATCACTAGGTTAACCCAGCTGATTAAGGAGGATAATCACTAGGATAACCCAGCAGTTTAAGGAGGATAATCACTAGGATAACCCATCAGTTTAAGGAGGATAATCACTAGGATAATTTATCCTTCCTGATAAACTTCTTATTGAGTTAGAAGGGACAGGCTCCCCCTCAACTGAGATTCCAAGGTTAAGAACCCAAAGTTGTACAGTTTGCATGCTAAGATGGGTTTTCGATAGAATCTTCCAAAATAACTTTCATATTTAGCAGACAGATCAGGGCCCTGTATCAAGGAATCTGTTGTAATGTTTTGACTCCCTCAGATACAGTGATTGAACAAAATAGCTTCCACTAGTCAGGCTTAGTGTACAGTTAATTATATGAAACAAAATAAGGAGGATATGCCTGTCACAGATGAAGCAGGAATCAGAAAGTTTATACATCCATTCCAGGGGCACATTCTGGTGTTTGCACTTACAAGAAGTTTGGGCTTCTTGACTGTCTTGTCACACTTTCAATAACTAGTAGTGCAATAAACACAAAAGAAAATGCACCATGAAAATCCACAAATAATGAGTTACCATTTTGACTTATTTGGCCAGAGGATTGTGATACATCAGACTGCATTCTATAAATTGATTAGGAGACAGAAGGATAGAAAAAAGACCTGGCAACACAAGTGACTCTGCAGGCTCTGCTTACTAAGATAGCTGCATAGTAGGTTTTCTTAACCCACATATATCTTCACTAAACAAAATTCTTCAGGCATGTAGGTGACCATCAGAGATAAAAGCCTGTTTTGATGAGAATGAATATGCAAATAAATAAAACAAATGTCCATCCAACAAAAATATATAACAAAAAAAAAATTAAAGGAAGCTTATGTCACCTAATTAATTTACCTGAATTTTAACAGTCCTTTCTAGGAAATTAAAAAAAAAGAATGTTCTCATTTCACTCTTCAGATAAAATGTAACTTAAAACAAATGCAGTTCTCCCGCTGTCCTTACAAGACCTTGCACGGGAAGAATATACGTATGTGGAAACATTTTTGGAAATGGAAAACATCTCTATTTTTAGACTGTGAAGTAAATGCCAAGAAACTATGCTACACAAAATGCCTTATGCTAGGAATTTTTCAAAAAGGCCAAGCAAAGCACACTCAGAATAAAAATCTGTAAACTAAAACGTATGGTAACCTTGCGCTTTTTAGGATTTGCTTGCTTCAGTTATGAGACAATTTTTTTCTGTTGCAAATGGATAAAAGTAATAAAAAAGTGCAGATGTTCAATGCATCCTTTAAGTTTCTATATCAAAGAAAGAGATGTGTCTAATTGCTTTTATGCATTGGGCTAAATTTAGATCAAGGCTTCATGTTTCAGTTGCCTTAAAAGGGCAATTACATCATTTTAACCTGAAATGCAATACAGTTGTCTCTTGACAAATTTAACAGAGCAGGCTGGAGCCCTGCATGGCTCACAGTTCCTGACAGATTGACTTGAAACCTGTCTGAGGTCACTGCCCTAGCAGCCAGAACTTGGCCAACAGGAAATGTAGTGTAATATCTGACACTTTGACTAGAAGGTCATGATCAGTGGGAAGTGAAGAGTTGCGATCTTTCCACTGAATGAACTCCATGCTTCATTTGACTCAGTGACCTTAAGCATATTGTAACAACCCACTGCAAGTGTATTTTTTAATTCAATACTTCTACATGTACTGAGCATCATTACGAAATAACTACTGTAATATTTTACTTAGGAAGCCTGTAGCTGCTAAAGAATATTTATATACCATCAGCATCACATTCCTTTTGTGCACATTATGGAAAGGACCCTTCTTTAAGGAAGTTACCACAGTACGGTATTTTAGCAGTAATGAATAAAGGAATATGGGCAGTTATGGCTCTGTGCACCACAGGAATATGCTGAATGACAGTTTGCAGAGTTGTAACAGAATGTCATTTTACTAGACAAACTTCACATCAATGTAATTTTCTTTTGTTTTTCTTTTATAATTACAGAACTGAAAAAAATAATATAGGTACTCTGATTTGTATAACTAGTAAACTGAAATGCTTCTTTAGATTGTACCATGTTTATCAGTGCATGTAATACTTTGCCATGGAAGCACTCACCTTTCTGAACTTTTATAAATAAACACAGACACACATAAATGCACATAAATACACATATACACACATTTGTATAATTAGATCCTGCACCTACAAACATAATAAACATCCAGATTCTTTATTTGTGTCTTCTTATATAGCAAGATACAGAAATACAGGTAATATGCTTCAAAAGATGCATTTTCTCATATTCTGTCAAGGATTTGTTGAGTTTGCTGTAAAGGCAGGAGGAATATGTTTACACACGAAGCTAAACAATTTGCTTTAATAGTATAGAATTTTAATTAACATGCATATGTAAGCATGCAGATCTCAGGAAAAGGAAAGTGCAGCTTTAATTTCATGTATGCTGATCTTTTATGTCCTGCAGGATATATGGAGGTTAACACTGCAGCTGCTTTCATATGTGGTTCAAGGGCTGCACATCAAAGGAGTATATTCCTCACGTGGCTTATGGTGACTTCAGCATTTCTTTTTTTCTTTTTTATTCTTTACCAACATTGCTATTCTCATACTGAATGTATAAAATAATGAGGCTAGAATTCACTTTTTTCTTCTAACATATATTTTTGAAGAACAGCCCCAGTGTTTAATTGAGTCCCGACAGATTGCATCTCTTCTGCATTTTAACATAGCAGTACAGCTGCTGTTTTTGTGTTGTAACAGTTCTGTCTTAATCTAAATTAGTAAAAGCAGCTACAGCATATATGTTGGTCATGGAGAAAGTAGAATAAAAGTAAAATTCAACAGAAGAAATTTCAGCTGGCAAAAATGTAGTTTGTGGTTGCATGAATACAGTAAGAACAACAAATTATATATATATATATATATATATATATTTACGATAAAGGGTCCAGTTAGTAATTTTATTAAGAAACACAACATTAAATGCAGTAAAGTTTATGCAAAACATTTCCTTTTAAAGAATAACAGTTAGTTTTGCAAAAGAGCTAATTACTGAAAATATTTTCCAGTACAAGGTGTATTGTGTGATCAAAGCAAAGTTACATAAAATTATTTTTTTTTATAATAGTGCACTATATACTAATTAATTTTGAGTTATGCATAAATAATTTACATCAACCCTTTAAAGTCATTTTCTTTTTTTTTTGTTTGAGAAGATTACATCTTATACAAGACAAGGTTAAAGACAATAATAAAATTAGTTTTGTTTTCATGCTAACTTATTCTCCTTTCAGCTGCTGCTGTTAGGGGTTCACCACAGCAGATCAGCAGACCGCAGAACAAGTGGCAGTAGAGTTTTACATTGTTTTCATGCTAACACTTTATTTAAAAAGTATGCAAGTAATTTGTTTTGCATAACAGAAAATGTGTGTATTGATTATATAAAGAAGGATTTTGCATACAAGTGATCAATTAAAGGAAATAATTCATATACAATTTGTCTGGAAGACAGAATAATTGTGCACTGATTCCTAACAGAAAAGTATACACAGAGTGCCTTTAGATGTAAAAATGTTTACACAGATGAACGGCTGGCATAAAACCATTGACCTCACTCTGTTTCCTTTCTATTTGTCAGTATAGGTGCCTGACTCCCCCCATGCAGCTCTCAACTGACCAAGGAACCTAGCTGATACATCAGTTTCTCTGTAGCTCCAGCCCAAAGTGAGATACAAGTTCTACAAGTTCCTAAGTGCCTGGCTACCCCTCTACAGCTCTCAACTGACCAAGCAACCTAGCTGTTACATTGGCTTCTCTGTAGATCCAGCCCAAAGTGTGATACAAGTCCTACAAGTGCTTAAGTAGAGTGTTTAGTGACTGTTTGTCCTTAAACATGCAAAATAATTGTATAAAAAACTTCATAACTGTACAACTTCCTCTCTTAAACTCAGTGCACATCATCAAAACCTTCTGTAACCCTAATCTTGTCTGTATTCACTCTGACTGCTGTTTCACACAGTAGACCTTAAATAAGCTCTCTACTAGTCATCCTGCTTCTATTCTGCTTTCTTTTGCTGCTCTCCCTTCCTATCCTCCTATACAGTAACATTTCTTTGTACCTTATAGATTGATTTTTTTTATTGTAATTCTTGCCTCATCAACTGATTCTAGGTCCAACCCACTCCATTTGCCCTCACTTCGCTCAGGCTCTCTCTGCTCCCCTACCCTACCCCCATTCCCACCCACCCCCAGTTCAATTACATTCATTCTTTCCTTAGCTCCACCCCTCATTAGCTCCTATCCAATCACCATCCTTTCTACTGACTCTCCCTCTTAATATTGTAACAAATTCTTTATCCTACCTTCACCAATAGCACATAATTATCTTCCTCCACCCTCACTAACTGGTAACATTTTCTATAACTTCACAGCTGTTATCTACTACTCTGCCCTCTACTACCTCCCATTAGAAAATGTCACTTGCCTCTAAACTGACACCTTTCATTCTCCGATTACCTCTAACCTTCCTACTACATATTATCCCACTTCAAATCAACAATTTCTACCACAAACCCACTTTAATGACCTCTACCCATAATCTATCTCTCAGCACCTTCTCCAACATATTTTCTAACCTCTATGCAACAGACAGCTTTCTCTGCTTTAAGCTAAAAATCCTCCCCACAAATAATAGGATTAGCTTTAACCTTACCACTACTTTTGCCACAACATAAAAAAGAAACAAGAACCCACCTCTATTCTATTTAAACATTCTAACCTAACCTTAAGTGGAGATATCCATCCAAATCCAGGTCCCCTTTCTTCAACTCCCAACCCATATAGCTCCTGCAAATCCGTATGCCTAATTACAATTAACCTACAAAGTATTCAAAAACAAAATCCCTGACTTCCATGCCTGGGTAACCAGCCCGACATCATTGCCACCACAGAAACATGGCTAAAACCATAGACTAAAAGCTCAATATTCATTCCCCCAGGATTTGCATGCCTTTGCTCAGATAGACCGAATAAAAAAGGTGGACAGGTAGCACTGTTTTACCCCAACACATTCAACATAGTCCCACATAACCCAATTATGCCTCACTTTTCTGCAGCAGAAATCATAATAGCCTTCCTAAAAATTAATGAATGCAAAAACCTCTGCATCATTGTCCTGTACATTCCCCCGGGCAATAAAATCCCCATACTAGAGGAAATCCTAGCTTGGACATCCAACAACATAACTACAAAAACAATAATTTTTGGCGACGTTAATATTAATTGGTAAGAGGTAACACAGCAACACTCCTCCACACACATCAACCTTTTTAATTACAGCTAGCTAATCACTGATATTACCAGACCCAACAAAAACAGCAGCTGTGGGACAGTCTTTAGATTGGATCATGGTCTCCGACCCCAAATAAATCTCCTCTGCAGGAAATCTACCAAACAGTATCAGTGGCCACTTACCTGCCTTCATAATACGTAAAACCACATCCTCATTAAATAGACATCACTACCAAAACACCAAGAACTTATCACATTTTTGCCCCACAACCTTTAATAATTCTTTAAACAATAGCCTCACCCCACCCTGGATAAAATGTGTAAAAACTAGGCAAGCACCACGGCTCACAAGAGCAACCAAGCTGCACATTGCTTCTAGAGATAAAGCCTGGAAGCTCTGGCATAAGTACAAAACCCCTTCTGACCTTTTAACCTATAGGCACCTTTGCAACTAAGTTAAGTGCCTAGTTATTAAGGACAAAAAAGACTACTAAAATATCTTACAAAACCAGCACAAACTAAATCCAAAACATTTCCGGAGCTCTATTAATAGCCTACTATCCCCTGAGTCAAACAATAACCCCTATCCAAATCCTGAAAAAAAAAAACATTGAAACAGCCTCACTCTTCAACACATATTTTAACATCAGAGATAATCTCACCTCCAACTTCCCTGAAAATTATACTAACCCATCAGACCCCCCAACTACAAATACCTCCTCACCCAACTCATATAACTTCTCACCAGCACCTATCTCTACAGCCACTGTAAAGAAACTACTACTTAAACTAAAACCATGTAGTAATACCCCTGACAACCTGCCCCCAGAATTTCTTCAAAAAGCCACAAACTCCATCGCCTACCCTGTCAGCTTACTTCTTAATAGGTCCATCCAAGAATCATATGTCCCCACCATATGGAAAAAAGCATTCATCCTCCCACTCCACAAAGGTGAAAACAACATGGACATCTCCAACTTTTGACTCATTGCCATTCTCTCTACCCTCTTAAAGATCCTTGAGAAATGTATTCACAGCTAACTCCAAAACTTTCTATTAGAAAATAGCCTGCTGTCAGCTACCCAGCATGGTTTTTGACCTGGACATAGCACTCCTACAGCCATTGTGTCCTTCTGCAACTCTGTCAGTCAGGCTCGAGATGCTGGAAAACTTGTCTCCTCACTATTTCTTGACCTTTCTAAAGCCTTTGATACTATCTCCTATTCTCTTCTTCTTAGAAAACTATCCAACTTAGAAATCTCTCCCTCCACCCTGCACTGGTTTTCTAACTACCTCACAGACAGGCAACAAGCCACTAGGTGGCAATACTTTATCTCTCTCTTTTTCTCAACACAACCGCTGGAGTACCCCAAGGATCCATCTTAGGACCTCTATTTTTCAGCATTATATCAATGACTTCCACTCTATTTTCAATCAAGGCACAGTCATCCAATATGCAGACAATTCCACTATCATCTGCAATTCCAACTCTCCACCTGAACTCCTGAAACTCACCCAGTCAGCTCTTAGCTTCACCAAAACATGGATAGCTAATAACCACCTTGACTTAAACCCCAAAAAACAAAACTTATCCTATTCACCTCTGAAAAGACCATTACTGTAAACAAAGACTCTTTCTCCATTCTCTCCCAGGATAATACTACCATAGAGGTCATCTTACAGACTCAACTTCTAGGTGTCACTATAGACGAACACCTAACTTTCAGTATGCACATACAAAACAACATTAAAAAAAACACATCAGAAATTAGGCATGATATACCACCACAAAACTTTCCTTACTTACTTTTCAAAACTATCCATTGCCTCCTCCTACCTGCTCCCATCTCTTCTTTATGGCACTCATCTATTTGTCAACATAAAAGCCACTCATAAATCCAAACTAGACTCATGTTATAATGAAATTGCCAAGTTCATCACTAACAGACAACACTTATCTCACCACTGCACCTCTCTTCGTGTACTAGACTGGCTGTAAATCCCTCATCACCTTACATAGATACAGCTAACAACTGCCCACAAACTAATATTCAATCCATCTAGCTGCCCTGCCCTGTCTTCTCCACTTAAACTATGACAGCCTCAACAGACAGTTCCACTCTGAAAATAGTATGATCTTGCAAGTAAAAAAAAAACTAACCTCTCCACTGGTCAATTGCTCCACTCCTATTCCACTTCAAGATTATGGAACTCTCTCCCACCTCCACTAAGATACATTAATAATGCTGCTGTCTTTAAAAAAAATCTCTGAAACATCATCTCTCCACCCAGTGGCTATGCTCTTGTGATAGTTTTTGTGATAGTTCCTCACAACTTATAACCTGACTTTCTCCCTCCTACCACTATTCCAACCTTCTTACCTCCATCCTCCACTTTTCACCCTGTCCCTAAATTATAATCCACATCCACAGGTACTGTCAGTAGACAGATGTATGTATAGTTGCATTGCCTTCTTAATGTGGCAAAATGTTTATTCCATTTGAAACATTGTTAATAACTTGGTTTACTTGTTATTGTAACAAACTGAGTTTGTCATTCATAATGTATTGTATATTCTCTGTGGAGCTTTTCTCCCCAGGCCTCCACTGAAAATTGATACTTTTTGGCCCAGTGGAACATCTCGGTAAACAAATGCAAATAAAATAAATAATACATAAATTACAGTGACATTTGCATACCATGAGTTTATGGTAACTTATGCATGGGAAGCAAAGACTTAAACCATTATACCAACAGTTAGCATAATGGCTCATATCTTTGGCTCACCTACGAAAGTTAAATGATTTGAGCCTGACTTCTAGCCAGTGCCTGCTTGGAGCTTGCATGTTCTACCTGTGTCTCGCTGGGGTTCCATACACTTTCCAAAAACATGGTGAGTTTTTTCAAATCAATCTCTGCCAATAATGGAGCTGTGGCCAGCATCAGAGTCTCAATATGGTGCCTACTGGGGAAAGAGTTGTATAGACCAGCTGCAGTGCACAATATCAACTAAATAGGAGTACACAGATCACAGACTACATGCCATGACAGAACTAGCCAATCAGTGGTGTAAACATTGTTTCTAAGTGAACTGGTCATATTGACTAATTTGGGCAAAAATTTGTATGGGTATTTGTTGGCAATAAGTGGTTTGAAAACCTGATCACTACTTGCCTTAAGGGCCAGCAGCCCTGGATCTTGACTGGCCAATGTCCAGTTGCCCAGTTTGGGTTAGTTGGAATAGCTCTTTTGAGTGAAAGCTGGAAGACCAATAAATATTGCTTCATTGGCAGGATGGATGACATGGTAGTAAGGAGGAGGCTAGACATCCTGTGTATACAGGAGACAAGATGGAAGGGCAGTGCAGCAAAGCCTCTTGGCTTGGGATCTAAAATCTGCTACTTATGGGAAGGACAGACTCAAAACGGTATAGAAACTGTGGTGAAGGAGAGGCTTCATAAGACACTTAGGGATATCATCAGAATCAGTGATAGACTCATGGCAATCAGATTCCAATATGAGGATGGGATAGCATTCATAATATCAGCCTATACTCCACAGTACAGCTGTGTTTGTACATTTAGGCAGCAGTTGTAGGACCTACTAGATAAAACAGGTCATCATGAGTTGACGTTGGTAATGGGTGACCTGAATGCTGATATTAGGATAGACAGAACAGGATATGAGGACTGCCTGGGACCACATGGTTGGGCAACAGAAATAAAGAAAGGGAGACCATTCTAGACTTTTGTCTGGTAAATGGCTTGATGGTCACAAGATCACATAAAGCATGGCTAACATGCAACTCAGGTAGATTTCTTCCTAGTAAGGAAAGAAAAAGGCACCGGGGTAGAATCAGTGATTTCATAGTTATTCCCACTGAAGCAGTCAACGCACAGCATAAACCACTGGTGGCCACAATCAACTGCAAGTAGTGGTCATAGAAGGCTGTAAGGTCAATAGAGACTAGGCTAAAGACCTGGAAGCTGACTGGAGTGAAAGCACAAGAGTTCAGTTCAAAGAAGTACTCATGTATCTCGCACCTTAGAAAGAAGAGGAAAATGGTGGGGCAGAAAAAGAATGGCAGTTTCTCAACACAGCATGTGTGAGGACTATAGTACAAATATGTGGCTGAGTCAGGTATAGAAATAAGGTACATAAGGAAAGCTGGTAGTAAAATGCAGAAGTTTAGAAAGTTATCAAAAGAAAAGAATTGCAGGAAAAAGTGGGAGATAGAAATGATTGACCAGGCTAACATCAAATACTGGTTGGCTAAAAAAGAGGTTAAGACAGCAGCAGCATATCAAAGAACAAAGCATCAGTGTCACTTATTAGCTTTTGGAAAGTGACTTATCAGACGGAACAAAGAAATTCTATAAGGTTGCAAGTCAAAGACAGAAAGTTAAAGACGATAGTCATCAGATACCCTTTATAAGGGATGCCAGCAGGAACAACCTGGTCAGCAGTTCACAAGACATCAAAGGTAAATGGAAGAAGTATTTCCAGAAGCTTCTGAATGAAGAAAACCCAACAGAAATTAAGAACAGCACTAAGAAAAATTAAGTCAGGGAAAGCAGCAGGCTAACTGCAGATATGGTCAAGATGTTAAGTGAGTTTGGGAAGCAATGGCTCCACAGATTAATTAAAGCAATATGGAGAGAAAGAGTATCACAGATAACTGGAGAATAAGCATTCTAGTGTCAGTGTACATGAGCAAAGAGAACATTCACAACTGTGAACAGTAGAGAGCTATGACACAATCATAAACAGTGCTCAGACACACAGGGGGTTTCCAGTGAGAGTGGGTATGAATCAGAGTTCAGCCCTCAGGCCACTGCTATTCATAATGGTGATAGACTACATTAGCAGATGATCTGGTATTAAAGCAGACCCTGAACAAGAACTTCAGCAAATGAAAGATGGAATGGATTGCAAAACTGAAGTGTCACAGGATGAAATTGACTGCAGATAAGACCATTGTCATGGCAGCAGATGAGGGGAAATCAAAAGAAGCAAAAACTGAGATAGATGAAAAAATAGTGTAACAAGTTAATAGATTCAGTATCTGAGAGGAGTGGCTGAAGGAAAGGGGAAATCTGAATGAGGAGGTCTAAGCTGGAATTAGAGGGTCAGCAGCCAACTGACAAAGAGTATCAGATATAGTGTGTAACAGAAGAATACCAAAGCAGCTAAAAAGTAAGGAGTACAAAACAGTGGTGCAACCAATACCTCTGTGCAGTACAGAAACTTGGGCAGTTAAGGCAGAGCAGTTGAGGAAGCTAGAGGTGATACTGATGAAGTGCCTGAGATGGGTGGTAGGATGCACACTGTGGGACAGGTGAAAACATGAGGACATTAGAGCAGAAGCTGATGTAGCTACAATTGCAGAGAAGGTCAAAGAGAAGAGAGTACTGTGGTTAAGGCACATAGGCAGGAAAACAAAAGAGAGTTTGGTGAAGAAAATTTGAGACAGACAAGAAGAAGGCAAGAGGAAATAAGGATGTCACAAAGAGAAGGACTGACTGTGTGAGACAAGACCTGTGACAGTCAGGCATGACTGTTGAAGGTAGAAGAGTAGCACTGTAGTGAGAGAAGCAACAACAATTGATGCAACACTCCAATTTCATGTAAAAATGGAAACAAGGGGGTTAATGATGATGATATTGGCGATGAATACGTTTATGAATGTGAAGTAAGGCCCTAAAACTGTGGAGGATGTGAGTGCACATGATATAAAAAAACGGCTTTTTATGCTGAAAGACTAGAACTTTATTGCACAGTGAAGATACAAAAAGCCTCGATCATGCTTAATGTGATAGTTATCAAAATGTAGGTGCTATTGTGCAGTCTATCAGTAAGGTACCAAAATACATTGATTATTATGTGGCATATCAGTAAGTTACCAAAATACAGGGGTTATTATACAATTTATCAATAAGTTACCAAAATGTAGGGATTATTATGCAGTTTATAAACAAGTTATCAAACTCTAGGAGTTATTATGAAGTTTGTCTGTAAGTTATCAAAATTAGAGACTATTTTGCAGTTTATCAATATGAGATAAACCACTTAAATCTCATTTATAGACATTGTGGAGTCAATGCCATGCCATTTAAGCACAGGTCCAATATCACTTCCAGTAAGAAGCATCAATGTAGAAATGAGTGTATACCTTGTTGTGCTGCAACATTCTGCAGACTGTTAAAGTTTGTATGCCTGGGGATGAACTAATGCATTAATAACCAGAGCTGTGTGAAGCATGCATCCTTATTGTGTACAAATGGGTGCCATTAGAAAACACATTGGACATTAGAATATAATATAAATACCACAACATCATTGGAAATAGCTGATAATAGATTCTTCTGAGAGTTAACAAAAAGAAGACTGGATGCACACTTAGTAAGGTACCTACCAGATCTAGTAACAAGACACTCAAATTTTGCCATGGCAGGATATAAATTGTTGCTTAAAGAACAGAATAGTGTGGAAAATTACATAAGAAACCATACTGAATACCTGTACAAATGGAATGGTGACAAAAGGGTTATCCGTTGTAAGTACAGGGTGCATGAAAAAATATGAAGCTTCAAGTGTTTAAAATGTGACTCACATTCAGAGCAGTATACAGAAGAAGCTGCCATTACCAAATGTCACTGAGCCTGACCTTAATATCATATGGGCCACCTCAGCGGTAGCAAGGATAAACTTAAGAAAGGAATTAGATACAGGGGAAGTTTCCTAATGTCATTGCTGATAATAAGAACATTTCTACAAAGGTTCCACTGAAAGTAACAGAGGTGCAGATAAAGGTACATACATTTTAGGATTTAGCCCCAATGTGTCAATAACATATAGTTATAAAATGCAGAGGTTATACATGTATGTTACAAACAAGACAAGGACAGCACTACTTAGCAGAGTGTGGATATGCAAAACTAATCTAAGCTAATATTCAAATGAGTAAAATTAAAAAGGGTAATCTTGAATGGTGTAGTGGTAAAGAGTGTACTAAAATGAAAAGCCAAAGAAAGGTGTCACGTGAAATAGACTAAACTGGCCACATGAAGCAAATTTGTCATAAAGAGGAAAAATGCATTAGAAGAGTGTCACTCTAACATGTACTGTTACAATAAACTCAGTTCAACATACTTACAGTGTAGCTTACTGTAAACTGAGGTCGTTTTCATACTTATTTGGAAACTGAAACATTTTCTATACAGTTCTTGACTAGCAGTACACAATAAAGGTTTGTTCCAGTAGCACTATCTTGTTTTCAGAGTAGCATCTAGCAAACATAAACAAACTAAGAACAGGAAGGACTAGTACATTACACAATATTACCCAGAAGGTATTCTGGTAATAGTCTAAAATAATGAAAACCACTCAAAAAATGTATGAAGACTCCCACACAAGCTAAAAGAGTGTTGGCTTTTGAGTTAACACAGGCTAATATGAGTTTTTGAGAAGGATATTTCCTGTTGGTATCATGAGATTAATAAGAGTGGGCAATATTTCACTTAATCAGATAAGCATATAGGCACATAGTCCTCAAAACATCCTGAGAATACAGTTTATTGGAGGGCCAGAAATCCACTGCTCTCAGTCTATACCATATTTTCAAAAAAATTACTAAAACAATGAGTAAAAAGATCACACAGAAAAAAACAATTGGTTAAAAAATAAAAATAAAAATCTAAAAAGGCTAGACTTTCCACTGTGTGATTCCTTAAACCTCTTGTATCAGAGATGATATGGGATATTTGCAAATTACCCTTTAAGAACATCAGGTGTTTCAACTAAATGGTAATTCTGAATGTCCATGACTTTTTTCTTTTAAGTCTATTTATGGACAAATTCAGGCCAATAAAGTCAAACCCTACTAGCTGTGGACATGTATGTTTCAGCCATCTTATGATATCATTAGCACAGCATAAGTGGAATGCCTGGCTAGCATTTGGAAACACAGGGTTGTGTTGCGTACCCAGCTGATATCCATAAACATAAGGGTGTCTGCAAAATATCCCAACTAACTAAAACAATGAGTAAAAAGGTCACAGAGAAAAAAACAATCAGTTAAAATACAAAAATAAAAATCTAGCAAGGCTAGATGTTCCACTGTGTGATTCATGTGACCTTTTTACTCATTGTTTTAGTTTGTTAGTTGGGATATTTTGCAGACACCCCTATGCTTATAGATATCAGTCGGGTACGACAACTCTGTGTTTCCAAATGTTAGCCAAACATTCTACTTATGCTGTGCTGATGATGCAATAAGAAGGCTGAAACATGCATGTCCACAGCTAGTGGGGTTTTGCTTTATTGGCCTGAATTTGTCCATAAATAGAGCTTAAAGAAAAATGTCATGGACATTCAGAATTGCCATTTAGCTGAAACACCTGATGTTCTTAAGGGTCATTTGCATATATCCCATGTCTCCTCTGATACAAGAGGTTTAAGGAATCACACATTTTCAACAGTTTTTCTGAATAGATCAACACAGACAGGGTCTCTTTGAAAATGGCTAAACAAATGCAAAAAAATTTTCATCTCAAATAAGAAAATTATTTTCTTATCCAGTTTGATTGTTATTTGTATATTCAACAGCCATGGGATACTTTACCTTATAGATCCACCACATTTCTGTCACTTGTTTCTGTGATAGCAGAAAATATACTTCAAAGTCATTGACAACTGCATAGTGTAAATATATCCAAAGTGAAAAGAAATTCTTAGTCTATTTTGGGAAATGAAGAAGATTTATTAATATTTGTACTGAAAGAGATCCATATTTTTGACAAAACACTAGCCTTCAGGATGAGTTTTAAAGCCAGGAAAGTATGTCTCATTAATGGCAGCAGCAACACATTTGTAGCATCCTGTACTGTTCATAGGAGCACATTACTGTTATACTAAATATAAAAGAACAAGGCAGAATGCCAGTGTTCATAGAGTTTGTCAATGCCATGTGGGAAGACACAATAGTGCAGATCCCTGATTTACTGTATGTGCATAACACCACATAATTATCTCTGAAAATTCCCTTATTCATAAAAAAGATCAGAAATGGTGCAGTTTTATCTGATGTGCCTAAGGTTGTTGTTAAATGAAGATTACAGATCATCCTTTCTGTCTGCAGCTAGAAAAGACAAACTATCTCTTTATTAGGAGCAGAGACTGATCATAGTCAAATGGGGCCCTAGGTATGGTAAAGAAACAGGGCCCCAAAAGTAACCTTCCTTGCCCTCCCCCCACAGCCATTCCAGTGTTCTATTACTTTGCTTTCTCCTTAACATAAACACTGTTCAAACCTGTCAGTTTGCATACTATCTTCTTCCTTACATCAAAAATGATTACAGATATTTGGATTTTAATTTAAAACTTTTATTTCAAATTGTATAACAAAAACACTGTTACACATTTGCTAAACAAAACAATACAATCTTACAATAAAAACAGCATTAACAGTAAACTTATCTGCCCTTGAAATTCGCATTCATTGAAACAGCATTGAAAGCCACATTCAAAGAAAATGCATCTTCCCAGTGATAGACCTTTCTGCAGCTTTCAAGCCACAGGCCCCTTGCACAAATTTAGGACCATGCATACATGCATGTGTTCTTTGATTCATCATCCTGATTGTATCAAATTGTATTCTTTGTATAATAGAGCACCACTTGTTGAGTGCATTTTAAACGTCTAGTTTTGAACATTTTTCCAGTAAACAAGGAAACAAAATGCATGAACCAATAATGACAAAACTGCCCATTTCAGAACATGTCAACCATAAAAGGCCCCTCAGACTTCTGTCATTACAATCCACTAATGTCAGTCAGTATGCACAATCTCTGCAAAAGCAAATGCCATCTGAATAATTCCACATTAAAGAGATCTGTAAATAATGAAGAGGATGGTACTAGCAAGTAGCTTTATATTTCAGTGTTCCATCTCCAAAGTCAGTGTGCTGGATTCATGAAGGCTTGCGCGGAGTCTAAGAGTAGTGTAAGATGGCAGACAGGCAATATGTCTGCTGAGCAATTCAGCAATAGCCGGTAGGAGCGTGCTTGAGAGCTTCTAAAGCTACTCTTTCACGGACAGTGTTATGGTATGCAAATTACCTCATTTGCTGCTGAAAGCTATGCAAATGAGGTAAATTTGCAATCCAGGAAACACTAACCTGTCCGTGGAAGAGTAGTGTTATTTGCAGAAATGTACTCCATTGGTAACGGAGTACCGTTCTGCAAATAGCTAAACGGGGCTATGACAGCTCCAAATAAAGGATGCATCTAGTTGAGGAAGCATGCCAATGGCCAAATATATGGCCATTGGCATTTGCAAATGTTGTAAATCCTTAAAATCCAGTTTTTTTCCCCGATCGCCGATGTTTAAGCGTAGCGCAGTGGCGGGCAAACATGCTGCGCTTTAAATAAAATGAAAAAAGTGAAAAATAGCCACAAATGGGCATTTTCACTAAAAAGCTTGCTCTGCCATGCAAGTGAATGGCAGGCTGCAAACAACATGGCCACTGAGTAGTGGTTGCTAAGGGGGGGAAGCTCAGTGTGAGAGATGTGACCAAGCATTAGTAGGCAATCCTATGCAAATGAGGATAAGGATAGTGAATCCCAATTTTCCCCGGCATGTGAGCCATGTCCCTAGAGTGTAAGTGTAGGAGTAGGGGAGTAGTAGAGTAGAAGATAGGTGATATCATGAGGGGGTATGTCTGAAAGACTGTAAGCTGATTGGAGAACAGTGGCTTGTGTTTGCCCTGGGTTGCTCAGGATTGCAAGAGGCGTGTCTACAGTTGTCCTAGCTGAAAACAAGAAACCAAAGGTGTACGCCGTGGATATATCTGAAATTTCTTGCAAACGGACACACAGCATGTGTGTGCATGTGCGCGCGTGTGCGCACGTGTGCGCTTGTTTGTGCGGTGCTGCTCCTTGTGGAAACAGAAAGGGAAAAAGGAAGGAAAAGAAGTAGTAGGAAGTTAACCAAGGAGAACTAGCAGAGCTGCCATGTGAAATATATCAGAATCAGACAATTACACAGGCAGTAGACTAGCCCAGCCCAGCCCAGCACTTTAAACTCTGCAAACAGCAGTCTACCCTGTTTTTTCCCAAGAAATCTGCAACACTGCAGTATACAAAGAGTGAAAACTTAAAAAGCTTAAGTCAGACAAAATGTTAGGGGCTGCTATTGCTATCATAAACCAACATGTGCAAGGTGCTGAGGGTGGTGATGTTGTGAATGCTGCTGAGCAACCCACAGTGAGGAGACGGAGAAGAGTGTACAGACCCAGGGTAACCTACCAGGGGCTACATGAGCAGGAGATAGTGGAGCGCTATAGAGTGGATAGAGACCTCCTGTAGCAAATTGTTGAGCTGTGCTGGCCACGCCTCACACACAGAACCAACAGAGGGGAACCCATCCCAGTGGATACCAAGGTATGTGTTGGCCTATGAATACTAGCTACAGGTACCTTCCAGAGCCCAACTGGTGATGTGATGGGGGTTTCATAGGCATCAGCATCCAGGGCACTGCACCAGTTCCTGGATGCCATGTCAGCACATGTCGGTGAGCACATATATTTCCCCAATTCCAGTGAGGCATTGGCCAGCAATATGTGTCTTTTCTACCAAATAGCAGAATACCCTGAGGTAGTGGGTGCAATAGACTGCACGCACATACACATCAACGCACCACCCGGTGAGTGGGGTAGGGCCTACATCAACTGCAAGGGCTTCCCCTCCATCAACTGCCAGGTCGCGTGCGATGCCCAGGGCATAATAATGAATGTGTGTGCTGGCTGCCCTGGAAGCTATCACAATTCCCACATCTGGCATCTGATGCAGCTGTACCAGAGATTTGCCAATGGGGACATCCCTGACGGTCACCTAGTGGGGGATGCTGGATATGCACTGGAGCCGTGGCTGATGACACCCATCAGAAATGCACACACACCCAAACAAGAACTCCATCATGAGGCACACACACAAACTATAAACATTATTGAGCGTGTGTTTGGGATGCTCAAGTCACGGTTCCAGTGCCTGGACATATCTGATGGAGTCTTGCAGTATTCACCAACTACATGTACCCAAATTGTCATGGTATGTGCCATGCTACACAATATGATCCTGCAAAAACAGCTGCAGCAGGAACACTATGGGGCAGGGCCAAACAGTCCCCCACCATTGCCAAGGCCTGTACAGGCACAGTGTGACTCGGAGGAGGAACAACCTGAGCCTGTCCCAGTAGGCAGAAGGAGGCGTGCCCAATATGCCCTGGTCTTGGCAAAGAGGCAACGCATAGCACATACACTGACTCAGTAGGAACCCTGGAAATGACATCTCTCTCTGACTCACACATACAGTAAAAGGGATGCCTAACTTGACAATACCTGTTTTCAAACATGTATAGGGAGTGTAATATGTGTATCCAACATAGGCAGCCCTGCAGCACCACCTGATGCATGATTGCCCTATTTTAAGCAATATAAAACAGTGCTAAGCATATTTTACCACTATTTAGCATATTTAAGCACAATTGTGTGGAGCTGCGCACCACGCAAACTAGCGTAATGTCGGGCAACGTTGGGCAACATTGGGCAATGTTGGGCAATGTTGGGCAATGTTGGGCAAAGTCAGGCAAAGTCAGGCATAGTCGGATAACCACGCTCACACCTGCTTTATTGTTCCTTAACCAGTCAGGTCTGCCCAACAGGAAAATAAAAAGCAGTGACAGGGCTCATTCTCAGAATACTGTGCACTATAGTCACAGTACTGAACCACTAAGCCATGACAGCATTTCACTGGCGCCGACACAGCAGGACAATTGTAGACTAATGCAAACACAAACAAATGCTGCAGCATGCCCTCTGAACTTCCCCCCAGGCTCATGCAGACAGATAACAGCAGGCCAGGCAGTGTTATGTGGGTTGGGTAAACTATGAAGTCACAAACTAATATACGTGAAATTGGAAGCTAAGATCTGTAGTACAGTAGTATGCCTCAAGCCAGTATGATAGGCAACAGTACAGACTGAAATGGAGTACCTGACATAGCAGTGCAGGCCTAGCAAATGTGTATAAGTGTCAGGTGAACCCCTCATCCTATGTACACCCACAGTAACAATCAGGTGTGCCCCCCGGGTAGAAATGTACAAATAATAGCTGTCACCCCTGCATGTAGAAATATTGATAAGTCTATGCAAATTGACTCATGGAAGCCCTGCAGGCACAGCATGCTTCCTGTCGATGTACAACACAAAGGTGAGCCCTGAAGTAAAAACCAACTTGATTTTCCATACACATATAGTATATATGTCCATACTGGGCATGCTCACACACTTAAATTTAGCAAATTTCAGTCAGCAACATACTGAAAGGTCATACTGGGCATGCTCACACACTTAAATAAACGAAGCAAATGTCAGGCAACAACATACTGAAAGGTTATACTGAGCATGCTCACACACTTAGGCCATGTCTGAGTACAGCAGTGGGCCACACATATCTGGCAGTTGCATATGTTTTACCCCAGGAACCTGTCACTATTCACCAATCCTGCCTTGTGCACACAGTTATATGAAAACAGACACATATGATATATTAGAACCCTGTCATAATCAAACTATGCACCACAAGTACTTAAGTTGTTCACAGAAAGTGAAAAAGCAAAGAAGATCGATAAACCTGCAATCAGTATTATGAATAAACAATGTGCACTCCAAACATTATCCAATCCATGTTCTGGCAAAATAATCTGTGAAGGAGTCCATAGTGAACAATGACGATTCCTTCCACTATGTCATAAATAGCAATGTACACTTACATATGTCCTGAGTCAGTGCAAACTGTAAATGACTGACATTGCCAACATCCTGTCAGACAGGCTCATACATACATACCCCCCTCTCACTGACAAAAGGCCCTATCATCATACCTGGAGATTGTGAAAGCACAGATATCACATATAGAATGGGCAAACAGCTCCTTCCAAACCTGAAAACACAGCATCTATGGGATTACATTGTTTCCCTAGCTGTGTCATAAGTGAACTCCAGAACAAACAGACCCTGCACCTGAACAGTCTGTTGAGCCTCACCCTCTGTACAGGATATGAAACTGTTGAATGTGTTACAGCAACATTTGGCACACTCCACAAGTATTGGTGCACAACAGACCATGGGAACTATTGTCTTATAAGCCTATTAGCCTGATCTGCAAGGCCATGGAGTCCATCATGATGGAACTCATAAACAGAGCTATTGGGAGCCTACAAACACCCAACCCTACCAATTTTGGTTTGGTCAGGGGCAGATCATGGTTCCCAAACCTGCTAGATTGTTTTCAAGGCAGTCACCCAGGACATACATCAATGAAATGAGCTACACATGTCCCACATAGACCTTGAAAAGCCCTTTTCCAACATCCCAGACACATGTCGTATCCACAAAATCAACAACCTGTGCATAAATATGTATGTCATCTGATGGATTGCCAACTGGGGCACAGATAAATCACACAAGGTAAGAATTGTGGTCTCCTGTTCAAGCTGGTAACAACTGCTGCCCCCCATGGCTCAGTCCTGGGACCCCTCCTGTCTGGTGTATACTTTTCAGAAATACAGTCAAACACATGAGGGCTATGTTTAGCAAAGTTTGTGGATGACTGCAAAGAAGTTGTCATAATCGATGTTTGGGACAACAGAGACATCCTTAAAAAGGGTTTCAGTCAGACAGATGTGGTGTCAAAATTATGGCCTCGAGCTACAGTCATACAAATACCACATAGGTGCCAACACCCTAAATATGGAGGTGATAATAAGGGATCTATGGACACATGTGGATAGTCATCTCTTCTTCCAGAAACACATTCACAAAGTGGTCAGACAATCATGCTATTTGTTCCCACAAACTGCCAAGGTCTTTGCATGTAGGTCAAAGGAGGTTCCATCTACTCATCAGTCATCAGACCCATCAGAGAGTACCACAACACACTTGCGATGAATCTGACTAGGCATCTGCAGCAACTGGAAAGACCACTGAAGTACCTCAAAAAGAGGAATACTGGGCTCAAACAGTTGCCCCATGAAACAAGACTGAATTTAACTCAATCTGTACTCTGTTGCATACTGTCTACTCAGGAGATCTCTGCCCAACAGACAGGTCCATGTCATGGCAACACTCAGATCTGCTCTGAGTTACAGCTCAATGGCACTAAATATACAGACCCAACTGATATTGCCAACATCCTGGCAGATAGGATCAGTGCTAACTTTACCCCCCTCTCACCCATGAAAGAGCACATCTCTATAACGGAAGACTGCAAAGTTGCTGTCATCACGGCTGCACAGGTAAAAAACACTCTCCAAAGCCAGTATCACAGCATCCACGGGACCAGATAACTTCCCAGGCTGTGTTCTACACAAACTACAGAACAAACAGGCACCACACCGACGTACCATGTTCAGTCATAGCCTCACCTCAGGCTTTGTGCCTGCTGAATGGTGCACAGCAATGGTTATCCCACTATACAAGGGTGGAGACACCACGGACCCCAGGAACTAGCGCCCCATTAGCCTGATGAGCCTGCTCTGCAAGGCCATGGAATGTATCATCATTCAACTTATAAAAAAAGACATTGGTAATCTCCAAACTCTGGACCACAACCATGATGGGTTTGGAAAATGCTGATCATGTCTCCTAAACCTGATAGACGACATTGAAGCAGTCACCAGAATCGTAGACAAGGGTAAGGTGGTTCGCACAGCCTATGTAGATCTTGCCACAGCTTTCAATACCACCCCCACTCTGGAATTATAGATAAACCCACTAAACTAGGTATAAATTGCTATGTCACAAGATGGGTTGCCAACTGGCTCACTGACAGAACAAACACTGTGAAAGTAGCAGACTCCAAGTATGACTTTGGATCAGTGATGAGTGCAGTACCACAGGTTTCAGTCCTGGGTCCTGTACTGTTTTGTATCTACTTCTCTGAAGTAAACTTTAACATGGAAGGTCTGTGGCTAATGAAGTTTCCAGATGACTGCAAATTAGGAGCCATAATTGTAAATACTAAAGATGTGGACATCCTACAAAAGGGCCTCACTGAGACAGATGCCTGGTGTCAAAGCCATGGCCTCAAGCTCAATACCAATAAGTGCATTGTCATCCCCTTTGGTAAAAACTCTGTAGCCATGAACTACAACATAGGCGGTAGTATACGTAACACTGAAAGTGTGATGAGAGACCTTGGGTCACAGGTGGACAGTGGACACAACTGTGATAATCACATCCCCACAGTAGTCAGGAAATCCTTCTACATGGCACACCTCATCACAAAAGGTGTCTCATGCAGAATAGAAGAGGACATTGTTCCCCTCTACTCATCACTCACTAGATCCATAATAGAGTACAATGCCCCTTTTGCTATGTACCTCACAAGACATCTACAACAACTGGAAAGCCAGCAGAAATACCTCACAAAGAGCATTAGCAGCCTGAAATACATGCCATACACAGACCTTCTCAAAATGCTCCAGCTGTACTCTCTCGCATATCGCCTACTCAGAGGTGATCTCTGCCTAACTTACAAACCTATGTCAAACACAGAGCTGTTGGACATGCTCCATGTAAAACACTCACAAGCCCTCTGATCTTCGGCCCCAAAACTTGATTGAAATACAAAAGGAGACCATGCAAGTGCAACTAACATTGGGCAAAGCTGTTTATCAGATTGTAGCCTGCTACAGATCACCTACCTTGTTTCAGGAACCTCACTCAGTATTCCTGAGAACAGTGGAAAATATAAAGGTCCTATCAAACACCATTATATGAGGAGATTACAACTACCCAAACACTGAGTGGGAGAATTACTCATGTACAACATCCTTTGCCCAATGTTTCCTAGAGTTTAAAAACTCAAACGCCCTGGAATAGCTGGTCACCACACCCACTAGAGGTAAAAACATACTGGACCTGATCATCAGCAACAAGGGGTACCAGTGTTCCACAACAGAGATAAACCCCTCGCTGGTAATATCAGCTCATCAAGTAATTACACTGAACATCCACATCCACCCCCCAGTCAAGGAAACCACTGTGAAGACATTTTCAAAAGCAAACTGCACACTTCCCAAGACCAAAGTGGAAAGTTCCAAAGCCCCCTTGCTATAGGATAATGCTATACAATCTGCCGAATCATTTACAAGTGCATTCTATGAGCATCTACAGGGATGCATGGATCGAGACATCCCAAATAAAACCAAGATGCACTCCTCCAAAAATAAGAAACCAATCTGATGGTTGTCACCCATAAATAAGCTATACAACAGAAGGAGGAAATGAACACATGATAGAGCAAACTTCACAAAAGGAAAGGCATCACTGATCATTATTAGGAAGAAACAATGATCGCTCATAAAATAATCTAAGGCCAGTTTCTAAAGACAAATTGCCAAGGAATATAAGAATAACAACCACAAAGCCTTCGTTAGCTATACCAAACATTTAGGTGGCAACTCTCAAATATGCTGTAATCTACTGCAAAATGGCAAAAAATACACTGAACCAACTTACATTGCCCACATCCTGGGGGACAAGTTCAGTGCAAACTCCCCCCATCACCCCCAAAAGGGCCTGTGTCCATCCCAGAAGAATGCAGAGCCCCAGACTTCATGGACATGCAGGTAAAAACAGCCCTCTCCAAAGCTAAGAACACAGCATCAGTGGGACTGGATGGTGCCCCAGGCTGCGACTTACACCAGCCCCAAAAGGAACTACACCCTCACCTACATTCACTGTCCAGACTCAACCTTACCACAGGCTATGTACCCAAAGAATGGCATACAGCAACAGTCATCCAGCTCCACAAAGGGGATGCCACAACAGAACCAGGAAACCATTGCCCTATAGGCCTTCTCAGCCTGGTCTGCAAAGCTATGGAGCAAATTATCATGGAACCCATAAACAGAGACATTGGGGACATCCAGACACTGGATTCTACCCAAATTGGCTTTGTTAAAGGCAGATCCTGCCTCCTAAACCTAGTTGACTTATTTGAAACAGTTACCAAGGACATAGATGGAGGTGAAAGTAGTCCACACAGCCCACCTGGACCTCACTAAGACCTTTCAACACCATTCCCCACTATGGCATCATGGACAAGCTTACCAGCTTGAACATTAACAGCTATGTCACAGGATGGGTGGCCAACTGGCTCACAGATCAAACACACATGTTCAGAGTTGTGGGTGCCATGTCCGACTCTAAACCAGTCACAAATGACATCCCACAGGTCTTGGTCCTGGGACCCCACCTGTTCAGTAGATACTGCTCAGAGGTACAGGCAAGCACAGGAGGAGTATGGCTGAACAAGTTTGCAGATGACTGCTAACTGTGGTCCATAATCGACTCTACGGCTGACACAGACATCCTCCAGAAGGGTCTTACAGAGACAGATACCTGATGTCAAAACAATGCCCTCAAGCAGAATGCCAAAGAATGCATAGTCATCCCCTTTGGATAAAACAAAGTGCACACAAATTACCACATAGGTGGTAATCCAGTATGTACAGAGAATGTATTTATGGCCCTGGGGACCCAGGTAGATAGTAAACTCTCCTTTGATGATCACATTGCCAAAGTGTTTAGAAATTCCTTCTATGTAGCCCACCTAATGTCACCTAATGTAACCCACTTTGTCTAGTCTGATGATATCACCATCCTACAAATATACCTGTGGAAAGGAGAACTCCTAGTAATGTGTATAGTGTGTCGTGTAAATGCGTACTGCTCTAGTATCATAAAGTAGTTAGGTAGGGGTTTGAATCCTGCACTTCACAACTGTATGAGAGTGTGTGTATCTCCTTGTAGAGGAGCAACCTTTTTGGAGACAACTACAACACCTTAAAAGTGGTATACTTATCTTTGTCAAGTCTGATGATGTCACCATCCTACAAATATACCTGTGGAAAAAAGAACTCCCAGTAATGTGTCTAGCGCATCATGTTAATGCGTACTTCTCTAATATCATAAAGTAGTTAGGTAGGGGGTTGAATCCTGCACTTGACAATTGTATGAGTATGTGTGTGTGTGTGCTTCTCTCTCCTTGGAGAGGAGCAACCTTTTTGAAGACTACTGAAACACCTTAAAAGTGATTTACTCATCTTTGTCAAGTCTGATGATGTCACCATCCTACAAATATACCTGTGGAAAAGAGTGCTCCCAGTAATGTGTATAGCACATCATGTTAATGTATACTGCTCTAGTATCATAATCTAGTTAGGTAGGGGTTTGAATCCTGCACTTGTTGAGTGTGTACTCTATGTGTGTGACACAGTTGGTCAATGTGTTGTGGCTTTTGCTTTTACTACTGTATAACATATCACAATGACAACAGTATGTGCATTGCACGTCAGGTAGCTGTGTGGCAATACATATAAGTACATGTGACCTCAATTATTTCATAGGTGGGAACCCTGCTTTCTCCATGAACACATCTGTTATCTTTGCTAGAGTGTGCTGCTGCTTTCCAGACCTTAGGTCACATCTGTATGCTTGTGACAAGCCCAGCCACTGCAGTGATCCCTGGCCTAGGTCAACTGTGTCACACACACTCATTACAGTTTCTATTGAATAGTGTGAGTGAGGGCTTATGCCTGAGGTATATTTCAGACCTGTTCAAACACAGCAAAGTCTGTCAATGATGGCTATTCATTATAGGTGTACAACAACCTTTGTGGATATGCATGCAGACCCCTTATTGCTTATGGGATTCACCAAGGGATTTCAAAATACCTTTGGAAATGTGATTACCAAAGGAGAGATGACATAACACTTGGCTGTATGTACACATTGGTACCTGTTCAACATGTTGGGGGTTACTACCTATGTGGTACTGTGGGGATACTATGTTTTGTAAAGGTGGATGACTATGCTTTAGTTGGCTTAGAGCTTTACAGCATGGGTTTGACAACAGGTATCTGTCTGTATGATACCCTTGTGGAGGATGTGTGTGTCATCTGGAGAATGCATTATAGGCCACAGTATGCATTTCCAGATGTGGACAGACATATCCCTACTGTGTTTGCTTGTACCTAAGAGAGCTATATGCCAAACAGGAGTGGTCCCAGGAATGGGTGCAGATAAATACCACTGGTTGTTGGCATAGTATAGTACCTGAAGGATCCAAATGTTACTGTGTGTCCTACATCTGTGTGTCAGTTGTCAAGACATCATCTAAAGATTGTTTATGGTCAGGCTGTTGAGGTTATGTATACTGCCAGAATGCAAACCAATGACAGATAGTAACAGTATCACCCACAGCACAGTGTCAAACCATGCCATACACACATGTGTACCCAAGTTCCAAAATGTGTGTAGTACAATGCATACTGGCCACCAATAGAAACTATGGAGTGTTAACAGTGTGTAATACAGGGCATGTCACCCTGCCCATTTGTCCACTATGCACATACATGCAGACAGTGCACCTCCACCATGTTCACAAATGTACACCTGCAAATCTGTGCTGCACACATCCCACACGTACTGTCCACTCTCTAACACATGCTGCCAATACTGCACACATCAGCCAAGTGACACGTGGGCAGACAATACACTATTGGAATTAACACTGGTGTAAACAATACTACATTGACAATCATAGCTTTAATGTATCATGCCTGCTCAGCTACATCTTCAAGGATATCATTACACTTTACTGCTGACAACATGCTAACATTGTTGTACTGCTATAAAGTCACCCTGTGCATCAGCACCATGTTAGCCTGTTCCTGCATCAATGTTACAGATGACAGGAGGTGGCACAGGTTTCATCATATGCACAGGGTGTGTTGGTTTGCCAGAGGCTTACACTGAGCCATACAATCGACATGTATGTGTGTGTGTGTGTGTGTGTGTGTGTGTGTGTGTGTGTGTGTGTGTGTGTGAGGGCCAAGAGTACTGGTATGGGCCAATGTTGATGTAATGTGTGCGGGTATGTGTTAGCCCTAGGTGTCTGGTTTATGTGTGTGTGTGTCTGCATGCACACAGTTCCACCATGTGGCTGCCATATACAGGGATTTGTGGGACAGCCACAGACTGTACCTGCCAGGCTTTACAGATCACCGTCTCTGGCCACGGATACAGTACCTGTGCCTGGCAGGGGTGCTACTGACAGTATCAGGTACTAAGCCAGACTGGGTACTATCCTCAGAGGTAGACATATGTACACTGGACCCAGGTCCCTGCTGGGACTGGCCAGAGCCACGTGCATGTGGTCTTCTAGGACTGTCTATGGACAGCCCACCCCCAACATTGCTGGGGCTGGTACTGGCACTATGGGAGCGGCTGTGACTTGAGGGAAGTCCGCGGTGACTGCCAGCTGCTGATGTTGCTGGCATACATCCATGTTGATGTCTCAACCATCCCGCACTGTCCTGACACATGGACATGACATTGCGGAGGACATCTAATGTCTCACCCCAACGTCTATCAGTGACCTCAGTGTAATTACAGATGGCACCTGCTAGGTCACGGATACTGTCATTTAAAGTGGTGTTATGTGCCCTCTGTGCCCTTAGTCCCTGTCTGGTGTACTGTTCCATACATGCCTGTGCCTCCATGACAGCCTGGAACATGTGTGAGGTTGTAAGACCTGTGGCATGTCTGCCAGGGGCATGATGACCAGCAGTGCTCTGATGAGAACCCCTAGACATCTGCCTATGTGTTACCATTCCAGACATCTGGGTATGGCTGCTGTGTCCGGATGCATGTGCCATAGATACCACACTATCCTGGCCATTGCCAACTGTACACTGTCCCTCAGCTAAGGGCATTGGTGATGATGGATGTATTGGCAGTATGACTGTGTGCATGGATGGGGTGGACACTTGTATACTGTCGATTGGTGGCCCAACGACAGACCCTGGCAAACATGCCTGTGCCTCAACACACCTATCCTCATTATCACTATTTATGTCAGTGACATCAGGTTCCCTGATGCAGTGAACCAGCCCAACCTCAGCACCTGTGAGAGGAAGACAGGAAACACACTTTACAACCTGTACATGATGTCAGAACACATGTACACATGCACACGTGAACAAATGCACACATGCACACAAATACACTCCTCACTAAAGCAGACACACACACACACACACACACACACACACACACACACACACACACACACACACACACACACACCACCAGTAATCCAGAACATACTCAATAGCAGTTGATGGTGGGGTACAGTATCACAAGCCAAACAGTCATATCACACGTGTCAGCATGCAGGACGTGTGTTGCTCAACAGCATGCAGTGCGAGTGTAGACAGTCCTTGCTAATAACAGTATACATGGCTTTGATGCATGTGTGTTGTTGTTCAATGATTGGCCTCACCCTGAAACGCAATGTGTACATGGACACAACATTGCTGTGCAAGTATTCCAAGCTCTTCAATGTGCTCTGCACCATCACTCACAGGTATGCATACCATGGCTGGATGTGTATCTGTGTGTCACATAGATATCCATTTCTGATTAAAGCGTCTGTGTCTTTAGCAGATAATTGTGGACACAGGTTTAGCTCATGCATGCTATGTATACACACAGGATGAGTGGTGCGTGTATACCTGATGGAATACCATTGCTCAACATAGCCATTGTACAGACGTTATGGTGAGTGTAGAACATATTGTGGACATGCCAGTGCCAGCCATGACATGGCATGCTACAGCACAACTGCAACATTAAACATCACACATACCCAATGTGTGTCATTTGACCTATACACTCAATAGCATTACAAGACATATATGTGTCACTTTGTGCAAATGGTGATTGCTATGCATATTGTGTATAGGTGCATATGTTTGCACACACACAACATTGAGGTGTATAGCAATGAATGTTATGTGTAGTACTGTGGTTACTGTAACTGGATGGAGTGTAGTACCATGAGCCATCATCATGCAGCATCATGTGGTCACTCAAGGCTACTAATGTGTGCCAGACCGGCACCTATCATGCTGTATCTGAACTGCAGTACCATGGCTACATTCACCATTTCACAGCCAGTTGTTACATGTGTTTGTAAGGTGCCCAATAGGGGGCATTGCCTAACATGAATGTGTTGTGTGTTGAAGAGTGTCGCACTACCCCATGATAGGCCTCTACCCCTCAGGTATATTATGTGTGCTGTGTGGATGACATTTGGGATACTGGAGTGTGACCTTACAGTGGGTGTCTGAATATGCCATGTGTAGCATATTAACATGTACTGCGTATGACAAAGTTGTGTATGTTGTGTGCATGTGTATCGACTGCCTATCCAATGTCCACTACAGTGTAGCTATAATTGTTTGGGATGCTCTGTGTATTGCATGTGTTTGAGGCAGCTACTCATGTTACTGAGATGTGCATAGTCTCACAGCAAACATGCACAGCATGCATTATGCGTAGTTGTGTTACATGTGTACATGGCCTACACCTCACTTATGACATGCACATTTTATTTGCAATATTAAATGTAGAACACACTCACCAGCATGGGTCTGCTGCCTTGCTGTCACACCAGAGGGACCTACAAGGATATGAGACAGTTTGTCAGTGGCAACAACTGTGACATTGCTACTGTGGGTTTGCAGCTCCTCCACTCTGGTGAGGGGGGGATGGATGGTAACCCCACCACTGTGGCAAGCTGTTGTCTACAGACATCAGATGCATGCTGCTGGACATGTCTAAGTAAATCACTGCAGTGATGGCGTACCTGCTCATATATCCGGTTATGCATGCCTATGTCATTTACCCTATGGACAACATCTTTCCACAGTGCAGTCCACTCATGCTGGCCCTGGCTGGTTCTTGAGAAAAGCAGTGTGTAGTGCTGAAACAGACTGGTTGTTATGATGTCATCCTCAGCAGGACTATAGGTTGGGTTGCAATGGTGGGCCAGGAACCATGGAAGACAATGAAACAATATGTGTGAGCAAGTCATGTGACACACTTAACATTCTACAGTACAGATATCATTGAACTGCCATAAATAGCAACCTATTGTCTGTCAGAGGATACACACTTTCAATACCACATATAAGTGCTCAACCCACAACTGCCTGACAGTGCCTGGCACGCCCTACATATTAAACCTTGTTCTGCACAGCAACAAAGAGAAACCACTATGTAAGACTATACAACAGTACATGGCACACTGTATGCGACACAATGCACCACCTAGGCACAGGAGGTATATATCAAGCTAATGCATTAAGAAATATGTCATCCATAGCAATGATTGTAAAGTCCAGTTACAGTATTACCAGTATACCACACTAGTTGCTGATGGCAAACCCCTGCTTAAAATATGTGCACATTCGTGAATATAGGTGTCATACTGCTGTACTAGACTATACACGTTGCTAGATATGTACTTATATCCTGTAACACACATATGACCGAGGGCATGTTACAGGCATACCCACACACACATCAGACATTCTTACAAGACACAAAGGTATGGCAACCCAGATGAGCTTTACATGTGCACCATACAGTACTGTGTGTCAGTACTTACAAAACCTTATGTCTGAGGTATGTAATCTGTGAGGACTACAGGGAACACACAAAACAGTGGTTACAAGCAATGTGGACATACACCATACTGTGCTGTTTAGGCCTATAGCTTCAGGTAGTACTACAGTTCATACAGGATTTGGATTCACCAGCAGTACCAATCAATAAGCATACATGTACTGCTTTAGCCTCCAATGGCACACCCCAGTTAACACCAAGGGACTACGTCAGACCGTATGCCATACTGCTTTTTCTGCCTAGCAATAGCATACACATATTTTGCTGGGATCAGAGCTAGGACACAAAATAACATGACAGAAACAGTTTTCCACTAAGCTATCCCACATATACACAACTGTGACACATTCTCCATCACACTCAGTCAACCTCACATAGCAATTATTGCAACAAGTACATGTGGGTGTGTATTGTTTCTTAGGTAGGTAATAGGTTATTGGCCCTAGGGCCTATAGAAGCCTAGCCAGATGGTACCCTGGCCTTTGACACCCAAGTAATTTAATTTCATGTGCCCCTGTCAAGCAGAGCCATAGAGGTGATTCCCGGGGTGTATTTCCTATCTCCCATCTAATCATCAAGATTATTCATGACGAGTGCTACTGAGGAGCTTTGTTTGATATTGATAGGTAGTTTGTTCCAGAGTATGGGATGTCTCTGAGATAGGAATCTATCCCTCCAGCATGTTCTGTTTATTGAGGTGACAAGGTTTAGGTCCCTAGAGCGTGTAGCTCGTAGAGATTGTGATCTGTTTATGTGGCGCATGTCCAACAGCTCTGGGTTTGACATAGCTTTGTATGTTAGGCAGAGGTCACCTCTGGGTAGGTGGTACACGACACAGTCTAGCTGTGGTTTTGTGGGATGGTCTGCATAGGGCATCTGTTTGAGGCCAGTAATATTCTTTGTGAGGTATGTCTGTGGCCTTTCCAGTTGCTGTAGATGTCTTGTGAGGTACATACCAAAAGAGGCATTGTACTCTATAATGGGTTTTGTGAGTGATGAGTAGAGGGGAACACTGACCTCCTTTTCCCTGGATGACACACCTTTTGTGATGAGGTGTGCCACGTAGACAGATTACATGACTAGTGTGGCACTGTGATTATCAAAGGGGAGACTACTGTCCACCTGTGTCCCATGGTCTCTTATCACACTTTCGGTGTTAAGTCGACTACCACCTATGTGGTAGTCCATGGGTACAGAGTTTTTACCAAAAGGGATGCCAATGCATTTTCGACATTGAGCTTGAGGCCATGGCTTTGTCACCAGGCATCTGTCACAGTAAATATGACTCTGTCTCTCTCTCTCTCTCTCTCTATATATATATATATATATATATATATATATATATATATATATATATATATATATATATATATATATATATATATATATATATATATATACATATAGGCACATATACAGTCCACCTTTCATGGTGGGAATATCAATTATGCGAAGGATGTGAGGAATACAGTTATGTAATAATATTGCACAGTCTTGTGCGAAATGCATTGAAGGTGTTCTCAGACCATGTAGCTTTAGCAGGCCTCACTGGCTGCAACACTGCAAACCTAACAAATCACACCCACAGTGTTTAACCACCACATGTCATATACCAGCACTGTATGCTGTCTTGTTTGCCACACACTACAACCTACATACAAATATGTACATAACAACCTTCACCAACATATATATGACCACTTTTCACAAACAGTTGCAGTATGTCCCTTGCTCTATGCACATGTACAGATGCTAATATATCTGACACAGATATATCTCTCCTTATGTGTGTGCCATATACACACAAGGTCCACACTGTTGTAAGTCCCTGGACCTCATGGCTGACCTGTTGGACCTTGCTGCAACATAAATAGGTGTCACATGTGAGCACACAGTAATATTAGAGAGTGTATATATAGCTGCAAATGCTAGATTAGCATACTAGCCTGGTACAGCAGTTGCCAATGCTAAGCTGCACATTAATATGACTATCATGCATGTGCTACTCTGTCACATCCATGTTTATATAGCTGTATGCCCTACTCCCCCAAACAGTCATTGTCCACACTACTGTACAGAACACAGATAACATGGATCAGATGTTTACCATTTAATGCTGAGCTACATATGTCACAGTTATGTCCCACTGCACACAGCTATACACTGATTTGTCCATGGCAGTAGTTATGCAGGGCATCTTTGCATAGATACGTACTGCTGCCACATATGGATGTTTCAAAGTACGTAGAGTACTCTTCAAAAACATCTACTACATGCCAGAAAATACATATCTGTTGCATACCTTTCCTTTGTATGTGTAGGTAGTATTACGTTCTGTGTGGCTTTGGCTTTTTTTTTTCTGTTGATGTGGGTGTGTATCTCTCTCTCTCTCTCTCTCTCTCTCTCTCTCTCTCTCTCTCTCAATATCTGCAATGGAATGATTGCGTGTGTGAGCAGCAAGTACAGCCTGCTTTTATAGGTATCTGCACATGTGCATGTGATGGCCTCTGCACCAATTGGTGGCCACCATTTGGTAATTGCATGCAGCCTGCTGTGTGGTAATTGCAGTACTCACTGTCATAGCAACCCAATGCTATGAATTGCTATGTCAGGTAGGCGTAGCCCTTTCAGCTTTCCAAAGTGGGGCCCATGCTTGCTTGCTGTGGACACCATTGTTAAAGTCAGAAGGTTGGTATAGTTCTTATATCTGAAGCTAGAGGTGTAGCCAGTTATTTAAATGTTGTACTCAGACCTGAATGTTGTCACTTTCAGTACATGGTTGTCAGTGTAGAATTGTACTCACCCCTACAAATGCTAACACAAGATACATGGGAGTATGTAGTTTATTTTCTACTTATACAATTAACTGCCATACAAAAGTATTTATTGAGATGTATTTGGCACATGAACTGTTTGCAAACTGCTATACTGTGAATATTAATGTACTCACTTCTGCACAGTTTGTGCTTTTTTATTGTTGACATTAGCACAGGATGCTCAAGAAAACTGGACAATTCCAGTACTGAGTATGGCCTACCTACATCCTTGGTAGACCCTGAACACACAGGTATATTGTACATTTGGGTGGGGATGCAGACATACAGAGAGCATTATGTATTATTGTGTGAATGTTATTTTGCTGGACTTAAAGGGTTGCTGTGTACCTGTTAGTTTAGCAAGGCAAGTAGTCTGTCTGCATAGCTCCCAACTGTGGACCTATCCAGATGGTAGCCAGACGTTAGGCTGTTATTTTATGTCTGTGCAACACACAGGTCTTTTAAGCACTGATACAATGGCATTGTTACAGTTGTTTGCTACCAGTACATGGCTACATACTTTGATATTTCAGTGTTGTACTCCTACATAAGGGTATGCTTGTGGAACTCCTTCCAAAGCTATTTGCACAGTGTGTAACAGCAGAAAAGCTGATATGCCTGTGTGTTTCTGCCTCGGCCAGGCCTCTGAAACACTCAGGTACATATTTGAAAAGAGTGAGGTAAAGGTAGGTAAACGTGAGGTACACCTTCAAAATATTAGAGACAGTAAGTAAAGACTTTGGGAGAACCAGTGCATATGGATTACTACACCTTTTCTGAAGTACAAGCGGTGTCTAACCTCTACATATTGTCATTATTCATTAAGTGTAATACCCCACCTTTCTGCCTAATGTCAATACTTTTCAGGGGATTCAGAGGGACACAGCTAACATATGTTTCAACATCAGGGACATCCCTGAAATGTAGTCACAGTTGGGATGTATGTCCTCTGCCCTAATCAGATATACCACTGTTTGTCCTGCTATGATACTGTGTGAGGGTTGTAAAGTGCTGCTGTAACATCATTTACTGCTAGAATGGCTGGTTCTCTTATCACAGTCATGTAATGCAATTCCCCAACAACTGCTGGCAAAGTTCCACAGGACAGGTTTTGTGTTATGGCATTCCTATTTTTCCTTTACATTCACTCATTCTGATGCATGATATATCTATTTCAGCAACAACCTGCTGTATATCTACTGTGGCTTAGTGGTACTTCATGCAGTCTAGTGTGTCCAAGGTCCAGGGTTCGAGACTGACAGAGGTGTTTTATTTTGTTGCTGAGCAGAACAAGGGCCCTCTAATGCAGGGTGACTAAGGCAGTTTTAAGCAGTTGTAAGCGGGTTTGCATGGGTTTGCGTGAAGCTTAGGAATGCTTAGCTAACCGCAGACTCGGGCAAACCCGCTAACTACTGCTTAAAAGTGCTTACTCCCGCTAACCCTTGCGCTCATTTCTTTGAAAGAAAAGAAAATGGGGAGATAGGACAGTGGTGAAAAAGGGGCACAAAGAGGAAAAGACAGTAGGGAAAACAGCTCGGGATGTGCAGGATGGGTGTAGGGAAGGACCATAGCTGCCCATTTCTGTTACAGCAACAGCTGTGCATATGCAATAATTTTGGAGGGAAATATGAAACCTTCCACCCCTGAGAGAGGGGTGAGAACAACAAAGTATGTTGTACTGCCAACTAAATTACATTTTAGATGTCCAGCAGACATGTGTGCAAAATGGGCAGCTATGTATTGGGCATAATTTTTTTTGTAGCAGATTGCCCTTTTTTTTTTCTTTTTCCAGGTGAGAGTGGAATGTGGGTTAGGGGATGTAGGTATATTTGGGGAGGTAGGTTGGGGAGGTAAACAGACAGGACAAACAAGATGCATACAGGGGTGGAATATGACATATGTGGGGGGCGAACAACATTGACGGGGAAGGATGTTTGGAAACCGCAAGCCCATGAGCCCACAGATGGCGACAGTGGAACTGAGATCCCCACCCGTGGGCAGTCACCACTGCACCTTCACAGACCAGAGGGTGGCTGTGCTGGGGGCTGTGTAAGAGGGGCAGGCTCACCCGTGAGTTGCGATACTCGTGCCTCAAGCTGGCGTAGATGATCAGTGACAGAATGCTGGCTCTCCCTATGCACCACAGCCCGGAATGTTCGGAGGGTGAGAGGAGGCCCTCCTCCGCCCACACTTGCACAGGGGGGGTGAGCCCCATCCCCTGCAGCACTTCCACCCGAAGGTGGCACAGGCCCAACGGAGGAGGAGGTCCTGGGCTGGGCACCAGACCTGCTGATGCCAGGTGCCATCGCCAGCTGAGATGGGACAGGTGGGTCCGCTGGGACCGGCCTTCCCATATGTTCTATGTTTAGGAGGATTTAATGACAATATGGGTTGGTAACATCCAACAGCATTCCAAATTAGTTGTAACAGCATGCAGAAGTATTCCCATTAACCCAACACACTAGAGTTCCAACAGTTGAACAGCAAGCATAACACATGCATATATAAAACAACAGTGGACATTCCAACAGCATGCAGGATTAATTGGTGGCAACAGGCCACCAAGATTGTGGTATTTGAACAGGGCACATGCATCAAAGTAAATGCAGATATTTATAAACCAATAGGACATATGTCCCAACAAATGTTTTGAGATTAGACATACCCATTGAGGTGTGGAATTGCATTGTTTATGCACATACAGTAGCGTGCAAAAAGATACCTCCATTAACAACTTATATATACTTATAGTTTACACTACATTCCTATTGACTGCAGGTATATATCCCCTATATGTATTATTACACTAGGCAATGTCCGTTAAATTGTGAAATGGGTTTTGTTAGTTCTTTATATACCTGACCTGTATCTGACATACAAACTGTCCAGGATGCAGCTGTTACTGCTACGTATTTATATATTATATTTATATTTATATATCTACATATCTAGATGTGTTCAGTTCACATAATCAGTTATATTTTAACAGTCCCCTACATTTCTAGCAGCACACTGACATTTCTGGGGAACACAATAACAAGCTACTCATGTGCCAGATTAACCTGTACATGTCGGCCATGAACCAACAGTTGAGGACTGTATATATGCTAAACAGCTACTGGCACTCCCTTCATCCACTTTATATGGGCTTAGCCAAGTGTGGGTTGACAGCGCTTAATATAACAGTACTATTTCTATAATGCAAGAGTACAACAACATATCAAAGAAAGTGACACAGACACACTCCAGGAATTATACCTTTATTAATTACATAACACACTTTTCTAGAGGCTCTCTCATTTATTTGATATAACAGTGCATGCAGAAGACTTATTCAAGACTTATTATACCTTTATTAATGGGTTACAACACTCTTTTTCAGGCACTCTCACTTACTTTATATAACAGTATATGCAGAGAAGTTATTCAAGACTTATTATACCTTTATTATTGGGCTACAACACTTTTTTTCAGGCTCTCTCACTTATTTTATATAACAATAGATGCAGAATAATTACTAACCTGCCTGGTGGTGCAGCTTTAGCAGCCTATCTGCATAGGCTTGCTGATTCGCAGCACAGACACCTGCAGCTGTGAAGTAAATTAAGTGATATTGAGACATACCTATCTGTAATATAGACTACAATAGCAATTCTTACATACTTCATTCCATGGCTACCTACTCAGTAGTGGGGCATTTTCCATCCCATGGGTCTCCTGTATCCACTGGTTCAGTCGGTCCTCTTTGCGTCTCTTCAGGTCTGAGTAGTGGTGTCTGACCTGCTCACCAGTCCGAGGGATGCCTGTGGCACTGGTGAGATCATGAGCTAGATGGTTCCAGGCTTCCGCTTTGTATTGGGTGCCTTGGAACTGGCCCTGCAGGAGTCTCTCCTCATGATTATGGACGAGGAGCCAAACCATTACTTTTGACTCCTCAATGCCCCAACATTGCGCTCGAAATCGAGAGCCCTCTCCCACACCGGCCATGCTGACTACAGATGGGAGCTACAACCAGTTATGGCAATTATTCCCATCTATGGAGCTTAAATATGCCTCATTTCCCGCACTTATCTGTGACTGGCCAGTTTTGAAGAAACTCAGCTGAAAGCACACCTGCTTAGCAATGGGTAAACTTCTATTGATATGTATGTGTGTGTTGAAAGTGCATGCATATGAAAAGCTGTCATGGCTTAGTGGTTCAGTACTGTGATTATGGTGCACAGTATGCCGGGTTCGAGGCCTGTCATTGCCTTTTATTTTACTACTGGCCAGACTGGCTAGGATGTGTGGCTGTGTTTAGCCGACTTTGCTCAGCTTTGCCCAACGTCGGTCTACGTTGCTCGATGTTGCCCGATGTTGCCCGGCGTTGCACTAGTTAGCACGGTGTGCAACTACACACAAACATGTTCTGTTTGCGCTAGTTGGTGCAATGCACAGCTCCGCGCAAAGCTATTGCGCTAGTTAAAGCAATGGTAAGCTATGAGCAATTATACTGAAATGTGCTTAATACTGGTAAACTTTGCTTAGCAGTGCTTAACATTGCTTAAGATACGTTACTTATGCATTCTTCAGTATGCATAACCATTTCACTTTCTTATATATATATAAAATTTGTTCACTAATACACAGGCCATTTCAATGCTTTTTACTAAAATTTCAATGATAAATGTCAGGAATTCTTTTCATATACAGATTTCCAACAGAAAATAAAAAGATGGGACTCGAACTGGGAATGCCTCCTCTTTGTGCGAAGGTCCTACCACTACGCTATTGCTATTTTGCTTAATTTGCATATACGTTTCTTATTATCCTCTTCGATGTCTTGACTGCTAACTGTAGCTAAGCAATGGGCAAACCCGCGCAAACACGTGCAAATACAGGCAGCTATATCGGGAATAATAAAAAAAAATAAAAGTTTTACATTTTATAATTGTACTGGGGTTTAGAATGTGGGGGAGTGTAGTGTTGGGTATGTACACATTTGAGTGGACTTGCTCATGTCAGTTGACATTTCCCAATTGAGAGACTTACAGGGGCATGGATTTTTGGGCTGCTCGGCAGTCCGACACGCCCCCTGCACTCATGCATGTTCCATGTTAGCCTTTGAGTTGAGGCAGCGCGCCCCCATTAATATGCATGGTGCACTGCCATCTTACTCTTAGACTGGCGTTTCCATGTAAGACTACTTTAGTCTTACACGGAGGATTTGTGAATCCTGGGGATCGTCTTCTGCCCTTGAAGAATAAATTACCTATTTTAAATTACAAAAAAATATGGTAAGCTGCTAATATTGCAATAGGGGATGGACAGCAAACTGACATCAGCATCATAGTTACAAGGCATCACATCCAAAGGAGGAAAAACTCAGGCCTGCAGAACTCCACCCTACCCTGCCCTTACAGTACAACACACCAGCAATCCATCTATATGGTATAGGAACAGAACCCACAAACTTCTGCATCAAACGACAGCATGCTACCTGTTGAGCTACTAACCCTGCTTTCCAAGTCTCTACCACAAACAGTAATGACTATTTACTAAACAAAACAGTTGCACATTGAAAACAGGCTTAGCAAGAGCAACAGTAAACTTCTGTTCCCCTGAAGCTCACAATTCTTTGAAAATGTACTGAAACTCAAATCACAATTCCTTGAAAATTCACTGAAACTAATAGTATGGTAGTTGGTGTAGAGGATTTAGGCTCCTGTCTCCTATAAGTAAAATGCACAGTTTAACTAACCTATCGCCCCTAATTAGGGCATTACACACACACACACACACACACACACACACACACACACACACACACACACACACACACACACACACACACACATTGCTTCCATATATTTTCAAAAATCACATTAAAGTGTGCATGCATCATCATACTAAAGATGTATGCACTGACTCTAATAAGGACACACTCAGCATGCACCTTTAAAGAAGAAATGTAAAAAAATGCAGAGCTCATTCTTAAAGAAGAAATGTAAGTTTGTCAGCCAGTGGGCCCAGGTAACTGTCTCGGTCACCTAGTGCTGGGTCTGGTTCTGATTAGGAGACTTTACTAAATGGACCCAGAATGCTAATTCCTTTGAGGTTGTGCAGGAAAATGTTAGACTCTGCCTAAGAAGTGCACTTGTAGGCTGTAAAATGAAATCCCCTAGTGTGTAACTTTTTATGCTGGGCAAGTATGGACAAACACTTTAAAGAGTTAGCAGTATTTTACTAATAACAGACAACCCAAAATGCACTGCCACAAAATAATGATTATCTCTGGCAGTAGCCATGACTGCTTTGACAGTCTATCATATTGGCTTTGTGTGACCATTCAAGAGGTCTATGTTCCTAACAGCTATTGATGCAAGATTTACAGTATTACACAAAATGCTTGGTAGATATAGCTTATTTAAATTTCAGAGAATGCTTGGAAAAACACCTTGTTTAAGTACATTTGCATTGATAAATATCTACATTTCATATTTGAAGAACCCATATCTTTACAAAGCAAAATTGCCTTAAATATGTCCCATCTGCTCCACGTCATCAAGCCCCAAAAAGGATTGTACAAACATTTAAAAAACATTAACGCCATGAATCATAGTCACAAATTGATCTAGTGTAAAACAGATAATCTTTTTAGAAAATAACAAGTAAAAGGGTTATGCAGAAAAACACACAGGTAAAATCATCAAAAATACCCTGACAGTGATGTCACTACATAATATCTTAAATATTCTTTGAAGTTCGATCATGGGAGATATGTAAATGAAACACTAAGGGACATACAGGTATTTTTTTTTTATTAGAAATTGAAATGTATTACATGAAAGCACTAATACAACTCAAGTAAAGATGTATCATCTGGTCCCAAAAAGACTTAATAAAAGAAACCGTCTCATAATACAAATGACAAGCAAATTAGAACATTTAAAATTGACTACCATGTGTAAGCATAACAGTATAGAAGTGACAAATAGTAACCAGGACTCTACTGTTACAGGAACAGATCCACTAACATGCACAGTTTGGATATGGGATGAGAAGAAGACAAGGTGACCAAATTCAATGTCCCTGGACAAGTGCCTGTTAGAAAGCAGTTAAATTCTGAAAGACCTCCTAATGACTACTGTGATATCCCAAGGAGGCGTGATCAATAACATACATCAAGAAGGACTAATGACTTAGGCCATATATCATCCACTGTGGATAATGAAAGTTATACCTCAGGCAGGACTGATGGCTTATGTCATATATTAACCAATGTGTATAACAAAAGTTACACCCTAGAAGAATGGATGGCTTAGGCCATATATTATCTGCTGTAGAAAGTGAACGCTACACCCAAAAAGGATGGATAACAAGCGCCATTTCCAACCCCCCACCCCATGGAGATGATGGGCCACACCATAAGCTCAGTCAAAAAAAAGAACTCGTTCTGAGTCCCAACATAGGTGGTGGGCTTATGTAAATCCTCATTAGTGAGCGATAAAGAATTTCATTCATCACAGTCAAATAATGTTAGTAATGATATCTTCTGATCTCAGATGGAAGACAATACTATGGAGGCTGAGCCACCTCAGTTTTATAGGATTCTGTCATGCATGTTCATAGGTTCATGATATGTACTAGGCTAATGACCACTGGGGTCTTTTTAAAAATAGCCATGCATCCTAAATCTCAATCAAGTTCTGGTACCCTTAGCTCTGGCGATGAAATATTTACAAACTTTAACTCTGGAGATGAAACATTTACAACCTTGCTGTGTCCATTAGAGACATAGGTGTCAACATAGGGGTGGAAGACGGATTAGTTCTCAAAGGTTCAGAGGTAAGTACTTGGCTAGCTACACTTGTGGACCATTAAGCCTATTCAATTTCCCTTTTAATGGTGATAACAAAATGCTGCATTTTGTGACTGTAAACACCTTAACCTTTATGCTATCCCAACCCTAAGAATTAAATACTGTACCTTGTGTTTGAGAGGTAAAGACCTTAACCATTATGCCAAAGCTTATTAAGGTATCTTAATACTCATAAAGAATGAATGTCACACTTTCTGTGTAGCATAACATTCACTTACAAAAATGTGAAGTACTTTCTTCTGTGTCCTGAAAGCTAATTTATCAGTTACATAACTCAGTTCAGTCCAGCTTTGTTTTAGTTAGAAACAGGTTGTTCTGAATGTAAGCAAACTGGCACAATGAGCCACATTCATCCATGATATGGAAAACAGTAACACTGAAAATAAATAAATAAATAAATACAGATACCAATGTACATTGTAATATAACAAAAATGTCATTGGCAAGTAAAAAAACATTTTCCATCATATGAAAATGGACTATGCAGAATATGATTGTAGGATAAAGGTAAAAACGAAGTGGAGGCCGTCTCTGGCAAAACATTGAGGACTGTCACCCATGTCATCCCAGCCAGACAGATACTGGATCCCCTTGGAATGACACCAGAAACTAAGCCAATTGCTGAAGTCAATAATTTTTTGCTTGTATTGTGATAACATTCTTAGTGAAGGTAGGATGCTGCTTAGGGCTAGGGTCATACCTGCCTGGAACACATACTCTGAGAGTTCAATCATGTTGCTCTTCATATAGCCCAGGGAGGTACATCTAAAGTCATTCACACCAACATGGGCAGTGACAGAGTCATACTTGTACTTGTTGTGGAGAGACTTAAGTGCATGCATGATGTGGTAGATTCTGGCACCTGACAGACAACTGACTGTGATCTTCTCCTTGTCGAGTCTGGTGAGGGGGACATTGGTGTGTCTCACAACTGAGTCGCCAATGACTAGTATGTTTGGTTTATTGTTGTGCCTTATGAACTGTGTGAGTTTACTGTTATGCCTTATGGGCTGTGTTTGTAAGACACTGGTGTGTTCTCTGCTGTCTGTGATGTGTTTGGTGTTGTGTGTGGAATGTTTCTGAGTCTGTATTGGAGGTCTCTACTGTTTAGGTAAGTTTTTATTGAGGACCTCTGCATACATGGATGTGTGTTGTGCTTGGTTATGTGATGTGGGTGGTGTGGTGTTTGTGCTGGCATTTGTCAGGCATACTGACTGTGGCATGAAAGAGCACGGATACCAGGTTACTGATATAGATGCATTTCTTGCAAGTAGAAGAATTATGTGCTAAGAAAAGAGGGTTGTCAATGAACATAAGGCATTTGCTACACTGTCTCATTATGCCCATGTCAAGCAGGCTGGCAGGAGAAACTGATGGGAATTGTCCAGACATAGTGTTCTGAAACTTGGATGGACGTATGGAGAGATGGTTTAGATAAGGGTTTGTCCAAGTGCAGACTACAAAAAGATTCTTAAATGTAAAATAACTGGTCTGAAGCCCAAGTGCTAAAACCAAAACTAAGAGGGTTAGAATAAAAGACAAATTTAATCAGGCTACTAATAAACAGTAATAAATACAGCATAATAAAAGCACGTCAACACTTAAGAGCAAGCAGCAAGGCAAAATAAGGCAATAAACTAGGAAGAACACAATTACAGTGAAAACAGCTGAATAAAAAGTGTATTTTTTTTTTGTGGAGAAGGAAGAAACAGAAGATAATTCAAGATTAAGAAACTAAGAGGGTGGCCTTCCCAAATTCTCTGTCTGTACACAGTAGAATGAATAAGTGATATGGGACTGGGAGGAGTGTCTAAAATCAAAGAAACAAGGGGGGTAGCCCTTCCCAAATGATCACACTGTACTCAGTACAGTAAGGAAATGAGATGGGACTGGAAGGAGCGCCCAAAATCAAATTTACAGCAGGGGCGGGCAATTCCAAAGCCACCAAGTTTAAGAATACAACAACACTTGTACAGGAGGGTGGGGGAAAACAGAATATAGCTCCTTATACCAGTAGCATAAAAGAAACCTTAAGAGCCTCAGGGAATCAGTTAACACAAAAAGCTGTACACATGCCCACGCCTTGGATAGGCTGGCATGTATTTTTTCCAGATATTCAGATTCTCACTCATCCCAATGGCATGCAGTAGGCAACTGGAGAATTTAAATTGTCCCAAGGTGAACATGCAGTGTCTGTGTGATATAGAAGAAAAGCCTGGTGACCTGCTTCCATTTCTGTCCTTGTTTAGTACACTCTGTGGATGCTGACAGCTATTTACAGGGTTACTATTGAAGTGATGTGTCACTTTAAGCCTGGATGCATGGTCAGCCTTCTTTCTCAGCAAGAGTTCTTCACTACATCCATGACTGGTGGAAAATGTGTCAGTGTGAGTGTGAGTGCAAGGGATCTGCTGATGTAGATGTAGGCTTGTCCAAGTGATGCCGTCTGGGATATTGTTTGACAGGTAAATAAAAATTAAAAAAAAAAAGATTAAAAAAAAGTATCATTAATATTTGTGAATGTAAAAATAAAGAAGAAAAGTGGTGCTTCTGAAGGAAATAAATCTGATGTACTATAAGAAAGAGTCAGAAATAGTTGAAAAGTGCTGCTCGTTTTATTGTAGGCCTCCTCAGATAACTGGCCTGGTAAGAGTCAGAGAATGTTACTGATGGGAGTATAACAGAGGGCAGGAAAGGGGATTACAAGGATACATTTGAGTTATTGGGACGCATGACAGGTGTGGTATCAGGGCTGATACCAGGCTAAGAAAAAAAAACAATTTAAATATATTGTACATTTATTCTTCTTTCTTTCTTTTTTTCTTTCTTTCTTTCTTAACTCCTGCTAATAATGTATTTGGTCTGCAAAATCAGTGTAACCTTGTGACCATTTATTCTGAAACATTAAAGCAGATGAAAGAAAGAGAAACACGTGAATCTATTATTTGAAGCTATAACTCTTGTATCTCCTGTGCTAACAAGTCATAAAATGTAACTGCAGCTCACTTCCAAGAATAAATGATTAGAACTGTGAAAAGAAAGCAGACATTAACATGCAGACAGTTTAGAGGAGAATGTGGACTTTTTTTTCTAAGACTGTCCTTTAAATGTGAAACAACTGGTTTAACTATTTTCAGTGTGAGAAATCAAATAACTAAAACAAGTTGATGCAATGCTTTCTGCCAAAGGAAATTATGTAATGGTCTCTGGAGAACAGAACAGAGCAGAAGTGATGACCTAAAATGTGTATCAATATTTCAGACTCATCCTTGTTCTGTCTTGTCTTTGCTTGGAAGAAATTGGTAACACATTTGTGAAGTGGTTTGTGCTTTGTTTGTGTACTTTTAATATTATCTAACTTAGAGGAATTAAGTCCACTATTACATAGTAAGAGATAGCTAGGATGTTTAATTATCTGTAGTCTAATGTTTCTGTTCATACTCTATCCAGTGTAACTGAATGTTATTTTATTTTTCCATGTGCACTTATTTATTCCTCTGCATATTTAGTCTGTAACTGCTTGTTTGCCTTCCTGTATTAAGTAAAGATCATTTATTCACTTTTGAGCACTTGTGGCTAGCCTTTTTATTGTATATCTGTTATTGCTGTTTATTATCTTACAGGAGGAGGATTATCATTTTCCACTGCAGTTTATCAAGCTGTGGCTCCCATCACCATTTGCTAGTTTGTTTGGGTCTACTACCAATGAAAATATCAATGTGTATGACATAGTAACTGGCTTAATTAAGTACAGCAGGTAGGTGGAGGCCCTTCGCTATCCAGGATTGTGGCAATCTTACAATACCGGGAAATAGAGAATTCTGACAACCTTCCTTGAGACGTGTGTGTGTGTGTGTGTGTGTGTGTGTGTGTGTGTGTGTGTGTGTGTGTGTGTGTGTGTGTGCGTGTGTGTGCCTGTGTGTGTGTGTGTGTGTGTGTGTGTGTGTGTGTGTGTGTGTGTGTGTGTGTGTGTGTGTGTGTGTGTGTGTGTGTGTGTGTGTGTGTGTGTGTGTGTGTGTGTGTGTGTGTGTGTGTGTGTGTGTGTTTGTGTGGGAGTGTATGTAAATAACTTGCATGAAATGAAGTTACATAAATAAAGGGCACTACAAGATTCTGTAGTTCACAGCAAAAGTGGTGAGAAAAGTGTCTGGGAGTGCCAGGTCAAGCAGTCAGCTTTGCATATGGCCTGCACAAGTCTAATATCAGGGGTGGGTGTTTAAAGTTCATCCCCAGGGCAATAGTACATATTCTCCTTATTCTCTTGGAGACTGGCTGAAGTTTGTAAATTGATTATTGAGATAGACTTGTGTGTACTTTCTTTGATTTTATCATTGTATATACAACTGATACGACTTAAGGAAGCATTCCTCTGGTGCTAGCTAGGCCTCTTTTTAACATCAGTGGCAGAAGTACAATTAATCTGTGCTAGTTGGTAGTGTTAGTGGGATTCAAACACCATTCACTCATTGATATGCCACATATTTAGATGTCATGGGAGGTATTCCAACCCCCATCCATGCCATTATTTTTCATATTTTAGGTTGCACTGGTGGGATTCAAACACTAACTGTGCCACTGTTCCTCACATATTTGGGCAACATTGGTGAGATTCAGACTTCATCTGTGCACTATTCCTCAGAACATAGTGCAAAGGATTTTGGAACAGGATTAACTAGGGATGAAAGACATTTTGGTAATCCTAACAGTGGTGGGTAAGTGCAAATCATATGATTTTTAGATCACACATGGGAAAATTGGATCCTGGAACATATATACCTTATGGCAATGATAGTAGAAAATAGCCAGACAGGCCACCAACATGTTATCATATCTTTTGATTACAAAGTGGGGGCAAGCCTGGTGGTTGCATGAGTGGAGACTCTGTGAAATGATGACCACAAATAGATCTTTGTGTTCTGACATTTGCCACTCTGGCATTTGCCATGAAACAATGTTGGATAAGTCATAGTCAAATGAGGAGACTGTTGAAGCTCAACCCATTGCAAAACCATGCTGGGCATTCAAAACCAGCAGATGTATAAAGACTTCATGCCACTATGCCTACATATTTATGAAGTATTAGCAGTGGCTACCTATGATTTAGGTGCTTCAAACGGAGCAAATGGTCAGTCCCACATCAGCAGTCTGGGGCCAGGAAGGAAGGCACAGACATGGATATTTCAACAGCATGTTAAGAGGCTAAGGTAGGGGTTTCTTTCAGGGAGGAAAAATGGTTTTGCACTACAGAGCTCAGAAATTTTAAATAGCTAAATACTCCAATAAAATGATAGCAGCTACAGGAATTGTTGGCACACTATTCTAATAAAGAGGCTTCTCAGTTGTTTACTGAAGGTTTTTCAGGAAGAGTTTGCAATATAGGCAAGTCTGCACATCACAGAGACTAGGAGGAGAAATTTCAAAGCAGTCATAAGTTAGGAAGGCATAGCTTGTATGCTGTTGGATAATGAAGTAAGGGCAAGTGGAGTTGCTGGCCCTTCTGGGGAGACATGTTTAAGCAATAATGAAGTATTAAAATCATGTTGGTACTGAAAAACTATCCAGAAGAGTATAACTTCATTTATCACTTGTATTATCTTAAAGGAGCATCAGGAAATGATGGTATAACTAATAAAGATACAAATTACGTGTTAGCTGATTAATCAAAAAATGTGCTCTGATCTTTCAATGGAACCAAACTCAGGTAGCTGTCCTGTAGAAGGCTCTACTCTCTCCAGCAGCTGGTACTGTGTAATCCTGGTCAAACAAAAGATGATGGAGTTCTTGTAGTGTGCTGAATCATTAAGAAATCAAAAGAAAAAGGGCTTTGTGGTCTTCTCTTCCATCTATGTAGTCTTATGTCGGATTGCACATTTGAACAATGCCGGCAGGCCAGCACTAAACAGTACTGAACTGAGCAAATGTCATGTTATCTATAAGGCTCTACTCTCACCATAGAAGCAGAAGCTGACCAATCAAAATCAGGTACTTTTAACCTTCAACATAAATTAAGTTCAGGTAGCTGTTACATGGAAACCACTACTCTTATCAGATGCTCCTACACTGTGGATCAAGTTCTAGGCCATTGATGAAGTTATTAATTAATTTATTTATTATTTATTTTACATTTGTTGACTGGGCTAGTCTAACTGGATAGATGTCCATTTTCAGTAGAGGCCTGAGGAGAAAAGCTCTGAGAAAAAGAAAAAAACAGTTAAAAACAAAATGCAAATAGATAACTGTACATTCAAAATCAATTAGATAACTATACACTCATGTACAGTTATTATTTCAGCAGCAGTAAGCAAAATAGGGTAACACTATGAAGATTTTTGTTTCAGTCATTTGGAGCAACAGTTAGCATAGACAAATATAAGCATTAGTCAGTTAACATATTGTTTCGAAGAAATTGACACAGGACAGTGATGGGTAATGAAGAGAGCAAATTATTTATATTTTTTAGAAGAGAGAACAGAAGAAAATGTAAGAGAATTTATGTAAGAAAGGGTAAAGGTAAGGAAAGATAGTATCAGTTGGGCTTAGTGCATGGGCAAAGCCATTTGGATTTTTAAGAAAATTCTTAATTGGTTCCTGAAAAGATGGGTGGATGTAGTAGAAGTTAGTTCAGTTGGGGGTTTGTTCCATGTTTTACCAACAAAGTTAGAAAATAGACAGTTCCCTGATTTGTTTTTAGATTTTAAGGTAGCTACTTGTAACCTATTTGCGGAGCGTAGGGTTGGAAGGTTTTGATAAGAATTGAGGTTACCGAGTATAGGTGTATTTGTGGGATGGTGTAAGATCTTGTGGATAAAGGTGACTTGCTGTTAGAGTAGCTGATTTTGTATTTCCAGCCATCCTAGTAGTTTTAGATTTTGGCAGTGGTGGGTTCTAAATGGGGTTCCCGTGGCAAATCTGGCTATGTTGTTGTAAGAAGTGGCCAGTTTATTTAAATTGCTTTTGGTTAGGTTTGTGTATATGGGGAAGGCATAGAGAAGGGTCAAAATCAGGTGAGTTTGAGCAATAGTAATCTTGGCTGAGGCTGTGAGAAATGGTTTGAGTTTATACAGGAAACCAAGTTTTCTATTTACAGATTTAATAGTTAGGTTAATGTGTGTGTCAAAGTTGAGATTATTATCTATTGTTACACCTAGGAGTTTAGTGGTAGTGTTGGGAGTGATGACAGTACCATTATTAGAGGTAAGTAAGAGACTGAGTGGAGGGGTCTTTTGTGTGGGTGTAAACAGTAGTAGTTTTGTTTTTTGTGGATTCAAGAGGAGACACTGTTGGTGGAACCATTTTCCCATTAAGGTGAATACAGTTTGTTACCTGTTTTGGAGTTCAGTTGGAGAGGAAGCAGCATAGATTAGAGTTGAATCATCGGCATATTGTATGCAGGTAGTTTGGGGAAGGGAGGTTTTCAGATCATTAATGAAAATACTAAAGAGGAGTGGACCCAAAATAGAGCCTTGTGGGACTCCAAGAGTGATTGGGAGCTGGGAGGATAAGTTTTTCTCCCAGCGCACAGCTTGTTGTCTATTTTCGAGGTATGAATGAAACCATTTAACTGCTTGAGTATCAATTGAAAGAGATTTGAGAATATTTGATAGTAATTGGTGGTTCACCATATCAAAGGCCTTGAAGAGGTCTATAAAGAGAGCTGAAGAGAGCAGGTTACTATTTATGTTTTTATTAATGCAGTCAGTAAAGGATAGGAGTGCAGTGGTGGTGCTGTGGAAAGGCCTGAAACGGTGTTGGCAGTCCACTAATATGTTATTTTCAAGGAGGTGATGCAGTAGTTGACAGTGAATACATATCTCCATAACTTTTGCTAGGGGTGAGAGGAGGGCTATAGGGTGGAAGCTTGAGAGTTCATTTGAGTTGCCTCCCTTATGCAAGGGGATGATATGTGAGATTTTCCAGAGAGATGGGATGCAGGATTCAGTAATGGTTCTATTTATGAGGATGGAGATTGGGTGGGCTAGTACTCCTGCTGCAATTTGCAGGTATTCTGCTGGGAGGAGATCAACTGATGGTGTACATGATTTTAGTTTAAGAAGTAGAGTGTGGATGAGGGATGTGGGAATGGGCTGAAGATGAATAGTTTGGGGTAGATTGGTCAGCGGGGGAGATTCTGTGGTGGTGACAGGTGGTAAGTTGTTAGCTAGGAATTGGACAGTTTCAAAGAAAAATTTATTAACTATGTTGGTAATTTGGTTGGGAGAGCTTTGAGTTAGGTTAGAGGGGGTATGAGTTTTGGAGTGACCTGGATGCAGCAGTTTGTTAATTCCTGACCAGAACTTTTGTGGGTTTTGCTGTTAGGTTTGTTGGAGTTTGAGGTAGTTGTTTTTTTTTTGTCTTGGACTATAGTTCTTTTTGTGGCATTTCGAACCTGTCTAAAGTTTAGATGATCTACTGGGTTTTTTGTTTTCCTCCATTTGGACCAGATTTTATTTCTTAGTCTAATGCTGTGCCTAGTCTCATTAGAGAGCCAGGGAGCAGTTTTGTTTTTAGTTCTGACAGTATATGAGGGAGCATGGTTCTCAAGGATTTGCAGAAGTTTATTGTTAAAGAAAGAGACTGCTTCATCAAGAGGCAGGCATTTTAGTGGTGACCAGTTGCATGCTTTGAGCTCTTCTTGGAAGTTCACTGGGTTTAAATTTTTTTGTTATGGGTTGTTCTAAATATTGTTTCATTGGGAATGGTGGTCTTTTTTCGGGTTATGAAGGTAAGGGAATGGTCACTAATTTCATCCGGAAGAATGCCAGTTTTGTAATTGAGTGGATTGCTGTTAACTAGTATCCAATCTAAGGTAGTTTGTTTCTTGCTAGGTTTGTGGGTCCTGGTAGGGAATGTAATGGTTTGGTGAAAGCCAAATAGGTTTATATGAGTAGTAGGATTAGGAGAGGTACAACCATTCCAGTCAATATTAAAATCACCAAGGAGTATGGTTTCTTGTGGGACGGTCATTGAAAGCCAGCTGAGGGTATTTTCAAGAGTATTGATGTTATTTCCTGGGGGGATATATGAGCAAATAATGTTTATGGATTTATTAGCATTTATTTGGAGCTTAGCACTTAAAATCTCAAGATTAGAAGGTGATGGTGGATGAATGTCTATTGAGGTTACCTTCAATACATATTTAAACAGTAAAGCCACCCCAACCCCCTTTTTATTTAGACGGTCAAGTTGGAGTATGTTATACCCTGGTAGAATTATATTGTTGGCTTTAGTTATGGGTTTGAGCCAAGTTTCAGTTAGGCATAAGATGTCAAAAGAATAGGTGTCTAATAGGGTATGAAGTTGTGTAATTTTATTGTCTAAGCTACATATGTTAAGGTGGCCTATAAGAGAGAGTTTAGGGTTTTGGTGGGGTTGTTAGAAGGGGAAATATTGGCTGATGAGGAGTCAGTAGTGGTAGTGAAAGGCCCTGGGTTTGGATGAATGTCACCATGTTGAAGTAGACCATTTGAAGATGATATTTAAGTCTGAAGACTTTAAAGAATATAGGGTATTCATTTTTGATTTGGAAATATTTAGTATGGGATAATCAGTGAAATTGTGGAAGAAGGTAGGATGATGATGATGTTATGTTAATATGAGAGTGAGAAGCTGAAATAGAGAATGGGGTTGTTTGCCTTGTAGGGTGCTGAAATCCAGTCAAGCTTAAGGCTTTATAGTAGCTTAAGCTGTAAGATATTAGTAGAGTGGTAAGACATACAGACCAGAGGAGAACTTTGAAGTGTGTTAGCCTGCTGGGGTTAGTCATTGTTTGGAATATAGGATAGGTAAAACAGGTCAATTGGGATGTAGAGTAGGACAGTGAAGGGGTGGAGCTGCTAGGGGAATTAGGGAGAGGAAGGAAAAAAACAGGGGTAAAGTATTTAATTGTTTAATGAGATAACATAGGCTATTGGTTGGGGGATGGCTATGGGAGTATAATGTCAGGTGATCTGGGGGTGGGTGGAAATTGGGGGTAGAGTAGGGGAGTGCAGTGAGCCCCCAGGGTGAAAGCAGCAGGTAGACCCAAAGGGTGGACAAGCCACAGCAGGGAAAAACAATCTGTGGCTGTACGAGACTACAGTTAATAGGTAGGTAATTACTAAAGAGGGTTTGCAGAGCAAGAACAAGAGAAAGAGAAATGTAAGTTGGGCAGGGCAAGGGATGTCTTAGGAGTGTCAGGTAAAGGGTAGTGAAAAAAAATGGGTAAATAATAGCTGAACGATAGAAATTTAAATTAAAGTGTACTGAATCAGTAAAAATCCAGATTGAAAAGGACTTTGTGATCTTCTTCTCCGCTTTCACTTTAGTCTCCTACTGTCTTCTCCAGATTGTGCATTATGGTGCTGTCAACATTGTTCCTTTTTCTTACTGAGTTGTTAACCTGCTTATGCAAATATTAGCATCAGCATTAGTCAGCACATTAGTGTAGAGGAAAAAAGCTCTGATTATGGCTCAGGTAACCCAGTGATTAGCAGCTTGGATGTCTGAGGAGCTGATTGAGTAGGATGGGAATGCCCATCCTGGGAAGGAAGAAAGAAAGGGGTACATGCAGAGCACATGCTGTTGTTTGATTTTAAAATTGGATTGTGAGGAAACAACCACAAGTGCTGTCTGAGGGTGGGCTGGGCATCCTGGTGACATTGGCCCATTGTGGAAGTGAGGAGCAGTCCAGCTCTGATGCCCATTATACATCTTACCCTCAGGTTGTTAGCAGATGCATGCAAATCTCTTAAATGTACCTCATTATGAGGAACGTTCCTCATTTGGGGTATTAAAAAGTTCATGGTCGTCAAAGTTCCATATTGAAAGAGTCAGTTACATATTCAGTCTTAGGCATTTTTGTAACTAATATCCAGGGCAAGTAGAACTAAATCATATTAAGTCATTAAATTTTTTTCTATAAGTAAAATTACACATTTTAACCATCTTATGAGCTTCCTAGTTGAAGTTGTTAGTAACCTGTTAGCAAATATTTCACATTTTGCCTATTTGTTTCATATTATAAGAGGTAGTGTTCCTCATTTTAGAGAAGAAAGGCTGAGAGCTATGGATGCATGGCAGTGTAGGAAAGGAAAATAGGAAATTACTTCCATGGCAGCAGAATGGCACTGTCCCAGGATACCTTGAACTTCTTCCTGGGCCCAACCCAAATCAGAGGTAGTTTGAGAGAGTCAGGAAATGTAGACAGACCTGATGATCAAGGGAAGGCATTGGGATCAGCTGATGAGCAGCTTTGTGGAAGAAAGAAAGTGCCACAAATTCTTCTTATCACAGTTAGATTATTTGAATCTAAACTGGTGGAACTAATGATAAACCTTCACATATTTCCTAAATGTTTACTTATTTTTCACAATATCTTGATTCTTCATCATATTACCAAAGTAGTACATATTTTCTTCCAACACATATTTAATATTTCTTATAAGTTCATCTTCTGTTAGCAGTGTTTCACAAATATAAATACATTTGGGGTGTCACTTCTCTAACATTTTACTGAGCATATCTTTACAGGACTGAAACTAGAAGCATGTTCATTCCTTGTTTATTCTAATGTCTGTGATGTATAATGTACTGTATAAATCAGAACAGAGACAGAGAAAAATGGAAATATGATTACACTTGCTGGTAGTATCTTTTTTTAATGGAGGTTGTCAAACCCAGACTACCCCATTTTATCTTTATACTCCTTTGCATTTTGAAATTGAGAGTGATGATTAATTTTTTTCTCTTACACAGTAGTACTCCAGTGTTAGCATACTTATACTGTTTCTGCATTTATACAATGTCTCAAGTTGTATTTCCAAGAGTTGGTTTCACAAATGCCACTGCACCAGTATATCTGTTCATTGTGCTACACATACAGCAGTTCTTTTTCTTTGCTAGTATATTTATTAACATTTGCTGTGCTTTTGGACCTAATTCTTAAATAATGATGCTTCCTTACACATGTGTCTATAATACTAATTACATCAAATTTTGCCTGCTGATTCAGTCGTATGCATACATGTTTCTCATTGATCTGCTAAGGGTCTCCAATCCATTTTTCATATGTATTAAAATCCCTTCTTAGTGATGCACTGACCTTTGGGGCTATGTCACATATTAACAGCTTGGTTAATTTTAATTATGATGCATTTATGGAATTGTATTTTGAATTATTGTATCACTCACCACTCATTCTGTCTGAAGATCCACCCATCCATGCATCCACAACCTCTTTTTCCCCATTTTTCCAAATGGGGTTAGGGTGTCGATTCAGCAGCAACAATAATCTAGAGCCATGATTCACACTGTCAGCTGACATATTTGTAGGTAATTCAAATAAAACAATAATATTCTTGGAAAGCAACAAGGATGTATCAACTTAACTACCAGTTCTGCTTTCATTATTGTTAATATGCACAGTGATGAATAAACCAAAAATGCCCAGCAATTACAGTTTTTTAAAACTCTCATGATATGTCACAGATATACGAGTCCATATGTGCCATTATATATTTATCTTCAAGTAATACTATAATACTGTGAAAAACTATACCTCTTCCTGACTTTTCACTTTCAAAAGGCTGGCCCTTGCTGGTTCTGAATTACAGTTCACCCGTCTGTGTGCAAACAAATGTTATCCAATTGCACAATAAAAAAAATGTTATTTTTATACCACTTCATCAAAGAAGCTAAAGTGCTTCACATTACAGTCCAGAGTATATAAAAGTATATAAAGTACAATAAAATGGTATAAAGTACCATGAAATTCGCAGTAATCTGCAGTCTAACATTTCTTGCTCTGGCAGAATTCTCACAGTTAGGCTAAGTATGTACTAAAGTAAATATGTAAGCTTTCCATACCAGCTTAAAACTGCCAGAAGTCAGCTGTCAACTCAGCAACATATACAACTGTTGTGTTTTTGTATTTCTTATCTCATATTATACTTTCTGCTCCTTGCCACTCCATGAAATCATTTTTACTAGCTGTAAGCCCTGAACTCAAAGCTCTCTAACCGATTGTCAACAAGGAAGATGGATGACACCTATATCACAGCTATACTACACATTTGAAATACTAATTTTCATCTCAGGGCTTCTTTTTAAATTGCACCATGCATTCCTTTTGTTACAAATTTACCAATGTCATTTGCTTTAGTCCATTGTGCTACAGTTTCTTCCTCACTTTTGAAATATAACTGTTAAACTTTCACAGAAGCATTGCTTATGAATAGTCAGCATTGTTAATCCACTGCATAGAATGCAGCACTCATTACCATTGTAAATGCATTAATTGAGTTGATTTCTTTATTTATATTTTGATGCCCATGATACTCATCTGGACTGTGGCCCCTTTTCAGTGGAGGTTCAGGGAGAAATGCTCCACAAACAGTTCCATGCAGAAAACCAAAAAAGAAAAAAAGAGAGAATTCTGCTGTATAGTTAGCACTAGATAATACAAAACTACACTATTTAAAAAACAGAAAATTAAACTTTTCAATTTGTTTTCATAAGTTCATAGGTACTTACTAGGTCATTAATCTGTGAGCCAAGCCTTGCAATCCCATGGTAACTACTAGCCCTTATATTTTGCAATTTGAAAAGATGGACTGAGCAAGCAAATGTTGAGGTAATTACATTTTCCTTATCCATGATGGCCAGTGGTTCTGAACTGGAGATGAATTTGCAGTTTATTTATTTATTTTATTTATTTATTTATGTATTTAACATTTGTTAACTGGGTTAGTCTGACTGAGATTTTCGCTCATTTTCAGCAGAGACCCAGGGAGAAAAGCTCCTCAGTGAATAAAATTTAGCAATGTTCAGTTGCAGTCAGCAAAATTTACAATTGCATTGTAATGGCATAGTAAATTAACATACCTGCGTTATTGTAAATAGGTTTAGAGAGGTTGTATACAGAAGTAGGAATGTAGATATAGGGAAGTAAATAGGTGATGTCCAAGATGACAGACAGGTGGAAGAAGAAGATTTAATGGGAATCAGTGTAAATATAGTTAGATGAGGTAGACAGGGAAGAAATATAGGAAAGGGAGGGAAAAAGCAAGAGTAGATAGAAGGAAGGAAGTGGAGGGAGCACAATGTTAGAAGTAAACTTGGGGAAAGGAGGAGTATAGGTGTAAGGGTAGTAGTTTCAGGGGGGATGACAACATTGGCAGGACCATTTTATTGTTAGGTATTTTCGGGTGGCTAATTTGAATTGCTTGATATGCTCAAGGGACTTTATTTCAAGGGGTAGTTGGTTCCAGGAAGTGGCTGGGTTGTAGTTATAGATTAGACATCTTATTTTAGTTTTGGGTTTATAAATCTGTAATAGTCCTTGATCTGAGCTACAAAGTGACCTAGCTGGGGAGCATTTAGATATAATAGTAGAGAGGCTGGGGCAGTATGAGGGCAGGTAAAGGATGGAGTGGATAATTTGCAGCTGATAAAGTAGTAGCAGGTGAGGGAACTTAAGCCAGTCCAGTTGGTTAAGTGATACACAGTGATGAAACTTGTAGGATTGGTTGGCTGCGAATCTGGCCACCTTATTATAGGTAGATTCAAGTCTTGAAATGAGTGCAGAGTTGAAGTTAGTGAATATGTGACAGGTGTATAGAAGTGTGGGAAGTAAAAAAGCATGGGAGAGTAATTCTGGCTTTGTTAGTTAAGTATTTCTTATTACAGTAGAGGTGTCCAAGTTTCTGGTGTGTTTTTTGATACTGTTTGTGACATGTAGATCAAACTTAAGTTGATCATCTTTAGTGATTCCTAGCAATTTAGTGCTGGGTTCAGCTGTGATGATGGTGATTGATGTGTTATTTTGGGGAGAAAGAGTAGGAGCTTGGTTTTCACTGGATTTAGAATTAATTTGTTGTCATTAAGCCAAGTCTCAATGGTGTTGAAGGATGCTTGGGCAGCAGAGTGGAGGTCTGATGGGTTGTCTGCAATGGTGATGACAGTAGAGTCATCAGCATATTGCACAAGTGATGACTGGGGATAAGAGGTATATAGTAAGTTTGTGAAAATATTGAAGAGCAGTGGTCCAAGGATAGATCCCTGTGGAACACCCATTTGCACAGTGAGGGGAGGAGATAGAGCACAGAGCCATTTTACTGATTGCTGATGGTTAGAGAGATAGCTGTAAAACCAGGAAATGGTAGGAGGGGAAAAGTTTAGATAAGTCATTTTTTCCAGGAGGAGAGGGTGGGAGACAGTGTCAAAAGCTTTAGAAAGGTCGAGGAACAGGCACAAGACAAGTTTATTATTGTCACAAGTGAGAGATACTGTGTTGATGAAGGATATTCATGCAGTTGTACTATGATTAGGATGGAAACCATGTTGTGTGTGTGTGAGAAGGTTTTCTTGTTGAAGGTACTACATTATCTGCTTGTGAATGCATTTCTCTAATATTTTAGAGAGAGGAGATTGTATAGCGATTGGTCTGAAGTTTGATATGTCTGATGAATTGCCACCTTTGTGAATGGGTAAAGTAAAGAATTGTTTCCATAAAGAGGGGACATATGATTCAGAAATAGAGCAGTTGATCAAAATTGACACAGGACAGGCCTGGGGTTCTGAGGCAATCTTAAGGAAATAGGAGGGTAGATTGTCTGTTGAGGGGGAGCAGGGTTTAAGTTTGGAGAGTAAGGATTTTATATAATTAGTTGATACAGCTTTAAGTGAGAAAGAATTAGAAGAGGTGGGAAGGGAAGATAAGTTAGTGGGGGTATTAACATTGTTACCAATCCATTCATCCAAATTATGTTTGAATATAGTAAAATAAGTACTTTGCCTTATGTGGAGTAAAAGACAATTACATAGAAGCATTATCGTCTGTGATATATACCAGTTACTCCAGGATATTCTGTTAATTTTGCAACACAGATTGAGGTCCCTTGAGTAGGTGTATATGATGTCATTGGACTGTGTAATAGGCCTCATAGAATAGTATCAGTTGAGGCTCTATATCATGCAAGAGGTTGCCTTTCAATTGCTTTTATGATATCTAGAAGGGAAACAAGACTTAAAGAACGTTTTCTAGTAATTTTTTTCCAATGGTTGGCTATTTTTACCACATATCTTGCTTTGGTTGATTTGATCAGGATCAAAGCTCCTCCTTTAGTTTAGCCAGAGTTGTTGGCATCCTGAAAGTTGCATAGTTTTTATGATTTGGGCCCCTGACTTTTTAATAAGAAAGCATTGTGGCTGTTCCAGTTGGACAGGTACATACTGAATGGGGGTATTTTAGAATTATTATACTCAGTGATTAGCTTAATGAATGCTGAGTACAGTGGAACAATTACATCCTGGATCTGGATGCCATGTCTTTAGATATAAGCAGTGCAATGGCAAAGGATTTCTTTACAGTAATACTGCGGTGGTGGTGCTGTGGTAGCGTTGTCGCCTCACAGTTAGACGTTGCCTGTTCAATTCTCAGTCAGAGCTTCTTCTGTGTGGCGACATGCGTGAACGGGCATTCCTTCGTTGAAGGTTGTGCATTAGGCCCGGCAAGCCAGCATGTAAAACTCTACTGCCAATCATTAGCGGACCGGAGTTCCGCTGTGGCGACCCCTAACCAGGAAAAGCCGAAAGACACAAAAGTGCATACATGATGATCAAAGGACAGTTTACTACTAGCATAGGTTCTTATATCTCTTAAGTGCAGGATCAATTTTGGGAGGGTGTTGCCTATATGATAATTACAAGGGGAGTCATGTTTACTAAAAGATACAATGATATATTTCTTGGCCATAGGTTTGAAACCAATTGTTTGCACTGGACAGTGGCACTTATAGGATCATGATGTATTCTGTGAAGTTTATGATGGTGGCAAGTTTGCACATGAGTGCGAACTGGGTCAGCCACAAACTCTTGACATTAGCCTTGACCTCCACAAGGCAAATGGCAAAGAGGAGTCGAAGAACTGATCCCCACCAATGACATGTCTTTTGGAGGAGGTAGATCCACCCACCCTAACTTCTTAGGTTCTATTTGTGAGCCAATCTGCTATCCAGTGAGTTAAATGGGGGTGAGGGGGTTAACATTTAGTTGAAAAACTTTATCTGCAATACCTAAGTGTAATTGCCTTTGTGAGGTCCTGATATACAGTGTACACTAATTTGCCTACATACATGGCCTCAGTGACCAGATTAAGTCAGCAGGACCCACCTTTGACAAATCCAAACTGGATTAGGTCAAACATCAGTAGGTTACATATATCCCTATTTATTAGTTCTTTAATGATCCTTTCCATAGCCTAACAGATGAGACTAGTCAGGATTAAGGGACTATAATTACCGAAATCCATTGAAGCCACACCTTTGTGCAAATGAATGATTGTTGCTATCCTCCATTCATCCAGCACAAAGCCTGTTTCAGGCTAATATTGAATAATCTTGTGTAGGGGGTGTGACAAGTTACATTTCAGGCTAACCAGTAGGCAGTATGTTATCTGACCCTAAAGATGCAGTATTCTGAACCTTAGATAATGCCTTTAGAATGTGTTATTTGGAGACTTGAGAGGTGGGTGCAGATGTAGGTGTTTGTTCTGAGAGTGTTAGAGTACAGACAGAGTTGAAGTTACAGCCGAATTTGTCCATGATAGACTGGCTATGTCTTCTGAGTCTGAGTATGTGACATCGTTTGCCATTAGCTTTGTGCACTGCAGGCCATTTTTTCTGAGATTTCTAACATGGTTAATGAAGGCTTTCTAGTTAACTTTCATCTGGGTGGCTGTTTTACCTTATATCTGGCTTTGGTTGATTTGTTTAGGATCCAGAGATCCTACTTTAGTTTAGCTATAGCATTTTGGGCATTCTGAGAGTTGCATTTACTTTTGTGCACAATTATTTTTTTTTTATAGAAGTTGATCAATTTTGTATTGAGCTTGTTATTTGATATTTGTATATTGTCACTTTATCATTACTTATGTTTGCTGGGGCTCTTTCCCCTTGGGTCTCCACTGAAAATGGGTTTGTTTGCAAACTCAGTTGGACTAACCTAGTTAACAAATGTGAAATAAATAAATAAATACATATTTTGAGACCCAATATAGGGGTTTATTTTTGAAGTTTTGAATTTGGCATTGTATTTGCTTCTTAGGAGGACAGATATATTTATGCAACTATTTACATGTATATAGAATTTTGCAGTAAAGGATTTTGCATAAGCGGTGAGAACATCAGGGTGGAAGAGACTTTTGAATTTAGCCAAGTCATTACTCAGTTTTAGTAGATTACCCATTTCATGGCCTCTGAATACTGAGGTATTTTCGAATGCTTTAGGTTTCAATCTTAAGTTGAAAATGACTGGCTTGTTGTAAGATTGACTAGGGAGATGGTTACAATTGGTGGAGAGTAGAGTTGACCCATATTTGTAAGGATCAAGTCCAGGAGTTTATTGCCACTGGTTGGAATACAGACTAACTGGTCTAGAGAGTCTGTATTTATGAAGTCCAGAAATCTATTAGCATATATGTTTGAGGACTTCTATGTATCCTGGTTTATGGAGGGAAAGTTCAAGTCCTCTAGGAGAATGGTGTTTGGCTTACTGCTTAAGGACTCCATACTGATTAGGTAAGAGACAAGGGAATATAGAGGGGGTCAAGTAGTTAGCTATGATTTGATAGGGGGTTTTGTTTATAGTGCAGGAGATACATGTTGTTATCTTGTCTAATGAATCTGGAGGTGAGATTTTTTTTAAAAATATATAAAGACAACACCACCTTTAGAGCCTTCATCTAATGCAGTTGGTGTCTATAAGTGATAGGAACTAAAGCCCTGCATTTAGGGAGTGCCCTCAGTGGTCTGGAACCAGGTCTTCATAAATATACATATATCAACTTTTTTTTCCAGGGAAAGTAGTGCTTCTGAATGTGGAGTATTTTGTTAAGATTTCTAGCACTGACCAGCAATACTCCAATGTTGCCCAGATTCTCTTTAGTTATGTTGGAAGTTTTGGAAAACTTACATTGCTTTTAAAAAGTCACTATGGGGGTGGACAAGTATTTAGCCACTATAAGGATGCCTTGAGGGAGGAAGTGCAGACCATTCCTGTCAAAGCAGTTTGGACAGTATATCTATCTATATATATATATATATATATATATATATATATATATATATATATATATATATATATATATAAAATAGCTCCTTCGAATGCAGCAGTAGCTGAGCCAGTTGAAGAAGACACCTATCCTTTGTTCCTACTGTGACATCATTGTTGGTGACAGTAGACTACTGCTTAAGTCTAAGCTAATACGTGCCTCAAAGACACATTCTGAGAGCTCTATCAGGTGTTTCTTCATATAGTCCAAATTCCACCAAAGGTTGGCTTATAGTGAGAGGCAGTCACTTATGAGGAGATGTTACAAAAACGTTTGGTCAGATCTTTATGAGATCAAACATGATAATAGCTGTTGGTCAGATTTATTGCAACAGTTTATGTTCATGTTCTTTTCCTGATTATGGTCTACTCTTACTTGTTATTATTATTATTTCTAACCTACACTTTTATTTATCTTCTTTTTTCCCTTTATATCTCTAATCATCCTTTTCTTCTCTCTACTGCATTTTCCTTAAAGTTCGTTTAATTTGGCCAGCTCTCCTATTACACTTTTCTCCTCTATTTTCTCTCTCTTTTTCTTTCTCCTTCTCTCCTTTGCTTTTCTTCTTTACTCACTCCTCCCCTCTATCCTCTCTACTAATCTGGTGCTTAAATACTTCTTTTTTTTGCATTTTGTTTTCTTTTGTATTGCCTCTAACTTTGTTCAATGTACCTCCTTCTCTTGCTGTCTATTTTCTCTCTAACATTTCATCTCACTTGATTACTATTTTTGCAATTGTACTCATATGTTTTTTCCTCCTCAAAATTTGGTTTACTTTGATCTATATATTGTGCTAACCTTATTGTATTGTTTTGTACTCTGTTTCTGGGGATTTTCATGCCGGGACTCCACTGAAAATGGGCGATCTCCTAGTCGGGCTATCCAGGTTAACAAAGGTAAATAAATAAATAAAATAAATAAACAGGTCCTGATACATGACATCAGACACGATAATAGCTGTTGGTTGGATCTTATCAGAACAGTCACGATATTACTAGTGGTCACATCCTGTTAGGCTGTAACATCAGTCATTGGAGTATTTTGCTATTATATTTAGCTGTTATGACAGTTTATGTGCTCTTGTTTTAGACCCTTGTGCCTTGTGTTCAGATCTAAAGGCATTTAATAATGACGACGGCTGTTGTAGCCATTTGCTAGTATACTTAGCTGTGAAAAAAGCTAGTGAAAACTTATTTCAGGTCCATCCAGACACTAGATGTTGTAGCAGTTATTGAAGATTATTGTCCTGTGTCCTGTTTTACTAAACAATGGATGAAATTATCATCTGTATCTTAAGCTTTTCAAAATTTTTATTTTTTTTGCAGTGGAATAAAGACTCGTATACTTCAAATTGTCAGTAGTTTAAACTTTACTGAAAAATGAGCACTTTCATTGTAAAATGCAGAAAATTTACTTCTAGTCTTCACTGTGGGATAAAAACTAACTTTATAAATAATATAGTAGGTTGAGGCTTTATATGGAAAAATCATGTAATCTTATAATACTCTTCTAACCTTCTGTGTTTCTCAAATGTTTTCTGCATGGTCTTCATGTACTCCTGGGCAGAGTCTGAAAATGGTCCACAAGGATCAGTTATCAAATATAGATAAATAAATAAACAAACAAACAAACACACACTCAGGATAAGTCATAATACATGTATCACTCTTTCCAAACTAGCCATATTTTTTGTGAACTTTTCTGAGAAATAGCTTGGTTTGGGGATCATCAATGCACATATTGTTCTGGTTTAATAGGTATCTGTGTAGTTAAGGGTAATTATGTCAGTAAAACCACATTTTTTTCATATTAGCTTTTATACTACCATGAATTCTCACACCTTTAACACCAAATTTTTAAATCAATAAACATGAAGTATATTAGCTATGAGATCTAGGTGAAATGAAGCAGAGACAAAAGAAAAACATGGAGCAGCTAAAATGCAAATACATGATAGTTTTATGCATATTGTTAGCTGAACACAATAATGATACTCGCTTTAATCTAAAACAAATAATAACATTTTTGGGGTCTATATTGAAACATCGAACACTGAAAACAGCGAACAATGTTTCATCGACACATTTTCAGCAAAAGCTGAAAATGTCGAAACCACAGAACAGCAATTTCTTTCCTAGGGAAAGAAATAGCTGTTCCAACCCCCCCCCCTAAAAAAAAACATTAAACATTTCCAAACACATACACACATACCCAAACCCTAATTATACCCCCCCAAAAAACAGTAAACAACTAAATACACATATGCACATAACCCAACCATACATCTAACGAAAAAAAAAAAAAAACAGTAAACACTTTCATACATATGCACTTACCTTAACCCGCACCCTAAGCCTAAGGTCAGTAACTGTTGCACATTCACGCTCAGGAGCTATACCGGACAAGGGACCACACCACACTGCAGAACACGGAAAAGCAACAAAGCGGTCAAGCGACTTCTTTCTCAGGGATAGAATTCACTGAACAGCTGCTTCGCTGTTTTGCCTGTTTGCTCTACATGTGTCGATGAAAACGCATTTGACAAAATGCGTTTTTGTTGTTCTAATAGGAACCCACATTTTTCGTCTTGCTTGGATGATATACCACATGCTAACATTAAGAAATAAAACATAAATAAATAAATATGTTTTAGATACAGGGTTTGTATTTATATAAATTCTGAAATATTATTATTTGTGAATTAAAAATGTAGGCAGAAATTTGTGGCAGAAAAATATGAAAGAAGTCTTTCAAAAAATACAGACTAACTGGAAAATTATTCATCAAAATTAATATGTTAAATAAATCTACTGATGTTATAAAGCAAGTCATTATAAGAAATGTATGCTTAGAACAACAGTTTGGGTGGCACAGTGGTGCAGAGGTTAACGTTGTTGCCTCACAGCAAGAGGTTCTCTGGTCTGATTCTTGGCTGGGGTGCTTTCTGTGTGGAGTCTGCATGTCCTCCCTGCGTTCATGTGGATTTCCTCCAGGTACTCTGGTTTCCTCTTACATTCCAAAGATAGGCATTTGCAGCAGCCTCCTCTGTAAATAGGCTAGGTCCTAGTCGGACTTTCCTCATCAACAAATAATAAATAAATAATAAAAACAAAAAAGATGAGGGACTGAAACCAGAAGTGCTGTTTAGTGATTTCATCATTTGTAAGCTCTAAACTTCATCAGAACAAACTCTGAATAAATAAATAATCAAATTATAAAATAATAAATAAATCATAATAAATAAATACATAAATAAAATAATAAATAATCAAATTAAATAAAATTATGAAAAATATGGAGTAATTAATACGTAATTTTTTGATATTTATTGAATATAGCAGCTTGTGTAAAGTGTACATATTTTCTAGATGGTCTGTTGCTGTGAGCACTGTTTTTGGGTCTTGTATTGCTGTGGCCAACATAGAATTCCTCAATGATTCATGAAGGAAGATGAAGGATAATCCCAGCATCCAGCCTGTAAAGGAGTCCAGAATAAGGAGACTGACTGATGAAAGGTTTACAAAAAAGAAAGAAAAGAAAAAAAAAGAAAACAAAGCAGAAAAGTCCACAATAAGGAGGTTGATTAAACAAATGTTTAAACATGTAAGAATAAACAAAATTAAAACAGCTAACTGAGGCCGGTGGCATTTTTCCTGGAATTCTTTAGCATCTGATAGAAGAAGTGATAATACCACATACATTCTTAAAAAAATCATTACATGGATATAAAGCTATTACAAACTGGAATATAGTGACTCTGTTAACTCCTGACCAGGCTGGCATCAAGGCAGCACCTGAAAAATACTGTTCTAGGTATTTGACCTTAGATAGTCATTTCTGAAGGACCGAATATTTGGACATTGGAAGCTAAACATTTGCTAATGCATTGTAGATTGGAGGTATGAGTAAAATATTGATTAATATAAAGACAAAAATAATTATTAGGTTATCATATCCCAGTATTAGATATAATTATTTGCAATGTCTTTATAAGCTGTGTAGGTACTCTGAGGAGACACCGATTTTTGTCACTACAAATACCCTAAAGTTGTTCTATATACCAGCCTACAAAAATCTATTAAGAATACATAGGATCATAGGAGGCTATTTAGCCCTGAGGACCTTATAAGCCTAGCCAAGAGTTTAGCCCATGTTTAGACAAGTCAGCACCCAAAGCCCCTGTCCATATGGGACACAGGTGGAATCCTAGGGGTGTATTTTCTGTTTCCCATCCAGTTATCCAGGTTGCGCCTAAAAAGGAATAATGAGGTATGCTGCTTGACGTGGAGAGGGAGCCTATTTCACAGATGGGGGAGTCTCTAGGACACAAATCTGTCCTGTCAACAAGTCCTATTGATATCACAGACCAGGTTGAGGTTACGCGTACAGGTTGCTCGAGTGGAGCTTGACGTGTGGATATGCAGCAATCCCATCAAGGAGGGGTCTGAGATTCCTTTATATGCCAAACAGAGGTCACCCTTGAAGAGTCTGTATGAAACTGAGTAGAGGGATAGGGCTTTTAGACTATCTGTGTAGGTTAAGTGTTTGAGGCCCTGGATTCTCCTGGTAAGGAACCTCTGTGGTCTTTCCAGCTGCTGTATGTGTTTGCGAGGTACATGCTGAAGGGGGCATCGTACTCAATAATTGGCCTTATAAGGGAAGAATACAGAGGTGTTATGACCTCTTTGTCCCTGGATGAGATACCCTTACTTAAGAGGTGGGCCATGTCGAAAGCTTTCCATACAGCGGAAGCAACATGTTGGTCAAAAGTCAGGTTGCTATCAGCCTGGGTGCCCAAATCCCTCACTACTGATTGTGTACGTAGGACATTGTTATTAATGTGATAATATTTGGGGATGTCATTCTCCCCAAAGGGGTTGATGATGCATTTTTTTGGCATTTAGCTTGAGGCCATGTTTCTGGCACCAGTCATTTATTTGGGTGTGACCTTCTTGGAGGACGTCCATATCACTTGAAGAATTGATGACTGCGGCCAGCTTGCAGTCATCTGCAAACTTGGTCAGCCATAGTTGACTGGTTTTGGCCTGTACCTCAGAGAAATATATCCCAAATAACAGAGGCCCCAAGAGTGATCCCTGGGGTACATCCCTCATTACAGGTCGACTGCTTGAGGTGGCTTCCCCTATTTTGATTAGGTGGGTTCTATCAGTGAGCAAGTTTGCTAACCATCTGGTAACATATGGATTGATGACTAGTTGAGAGAGTTTATCTACTATGCCCGAGTGGGGAATAGTGTCAAAGGCTTTGGCCAGGTCAAGGTAGGTGGTGTGCACCGTCTTCCTCTCATCCATGGCTTTGGTGACTGTCTCAAAGAAGTTGATCAGATTTAACAGACATGAGCTCCCCTTGACAAAGCCAAACAATGTGGGGTTGAGTGTTTGGAGGTTGCCAATGTCCCAGCTAATGAAGTCCATGATAATCCATTCCATGGCCTTCAGATCAGGCGAGTTAGGGTGATGGGTCTATAATCTCCCAGATGCTCCACCTTTGTGTAAAGGGATGACAGTGGCTGTCCTCCACTCAGCGGGGACAAAGCCGGTACTCAGGCTTTGGTTGAATAGGGTGCCTAATGCCTGAGGTCATGTAGGATGCAGCCAGGGATGTTATCGGGTGCCATGGAGGCTGTATTTTTTACTTTGAGAGGGCAGTGATGACCTGCTCCCTAGAGATAAGGGGTGGGGGGCAGGTACTGGGGATGTCCTGGTTTACTGATGGGGGGAAGGAGGGGAGAAGTTTTCACTGAATCAGTCAGCCAGTAGATTGGCTATATCTACTACATTTGTGTATGTGGTGTCCTTGACCACCAGTCCTGAACAGATCTGGGTGCTTCCTTTGAGATATGTGAAGAAGGCCTTATAATTGTCTCTAGTAGATGTGGCCAACTTGGACTCAAAGTTTGCTTTAAAGGATTTCACTAGTGCTCTTATTTGCTTGTTCAGGGTAAGGAGAGATTGCTTCTAACTGAGCACCTGCTCCTTCTTGGTCCTGGACAGTAAATGTTTCCTTTTGTTATATAGTTTATTTATTGCAGATGTCCACCAGACAGGTTTACTCTTCCTTGCAGAGGATAATTTTGTCCTATCGGGTATTCCTGATTCAATGCATCTATATAAATACTCATATAGTACTTTGGTATAGATTTGGACATTGGTGCCAGTTTCTACAGTGGGGGAGGGGGCTATAAAGCTGTTTGTACCATCCCTCAAGAGGTTGTAATCAGCTTTGAAGCAGTTTTTTGTTTGACCCTTGCTAGAGGGGGGTCAGGGGAGATGGTGACTTTGAAAGTGACCGCTTTATGTTTGGATTTTACCAGGAAGGATGATACAAATTCTCTATGGAAGAGAACAGCTAAAAGGAAGCTACCCAAAAACAGCTTTAGGAATAAATTAAAGACAACTGCGCAAAATACATAAAAGGCCATATTTTGTGAGATCTAATTTAGTTTACAGCTGCTGACACAGCCACGTATGAAATCAAATGGATCTTTACACTGAAGTCAATATAACAATGCACAATTAACCAGCAAAATACTCAGAGGGAAGTTATAACAGTAAGAACTGTAGCAAGATGACCATTATTAATATCAGTGAAGAGCTAAATAGCATTTACACTTCCTATCAGCAAGTGGTCAGCTTTCTCTCTGTACAATCACAGAAGTACAGCGAGTCAATGCTGAATTTCTTATCCACAAATATCACATCTTTCGCTTAAATTATGTAAAGAATTAATCTTTTGGATGAGTTTATGCGCACATTTGTGTTTATGATCTATAATAGCTTTTGGACAGTTGTAGCATCCTTGACCAATTTACTAGTTGCTGAACCATTATATTTCAAGCCTGTTCCTAAAAAGCACTCAAATCTGCAAATTCATTTCATACAGGTAAGCAAATTCCTTAGAGACTGATGCTCCCCCTTATTTAATTAAACAAACTGTGAATTCACACGTCTTTGCATAAATTACAACATTTGTAGGTCTGAGCCAGCTCAATAGAAAATGTTTACATGATCATGGTTATATGAAATGCAGTCGAAACAAATAACTACATATTTCTTCCGGCCAGGTAACCAACTTCAGACAATCATCAGTATGCTGTGTCAGTCTCAGTATCACATTTACTCTTCTTTTTAAAAGCTATTAAAAACTATTCAAATACTTTTAACTGCTAACTTCTGATGCCTGTGGTACAATCCGTTTGAATTTGAGAGTAATAAAACGTAAGTGGCTCAATTTGCATTCTGTAAGATTAAATACCCAACAGGACTGCAAAAATTCAGGAAAACTGAAGGAGTCCAAGGAAACATTCTCAACAATTCTCTGAATTACTAAGGGCTTTTGCCTTATAAAACCAAGTAAAAGCAATACTTATGTTATTATATAAGATTTAAAATGACAACGTCACCAAAAATAACATTATGCACATCAGTCATGTTGTAGTGAAGCGAGAGATGGAGAGCTTGCTAATCAACACATCTTGTTCAACTCTAGCATAGGACATGGTGTTGCTTGTTTCCTCCATCTTGTAAGAATAAACCTCAATCAACAGTAGAGCTGGTGTGGTATGTCTTACACAATGTTCCATGTGCCAAATATTGCAGCTAGTCCTTCTCATTATTTTCTGATTTATAGTTGACATTCCCTCCAGTGCTCTGCTTATTGTAATATCTTCTCCTCTCTTTTTTGTATGTATCACTTATGAGGCTTCCATTTTGGCTTTAAGTTGCTATGATATGGTTAGTAGCCTTGCTTTTGTTATTTGTTTCATTATTAAGGTCGCATTTATGCAGTCAACATCTCCAGCATATTTTGCAATCTTCTTAGACTCCGAAAAATATTTTAACTCTTGAAGGCTCAGAATGGTTGCTTTCATCATAGTATGATCACAGTTCTGTGCATCATTCACTTTATATTTAATCAAATATAGATGAATCATCTGTATCCACTGTGCTTCCCATATCAGTGTTTCACTGTGATCCCTGTTCCTTATTATCTGTCCTTATCTGTGTAATGACAAGTGACATTGTGATGTCTCTTTGCAGCTAGACCCTTTTGCTTCAACCTTATATCATCCTTCTCTTTTCTATGTTTCCTCCATAAAAACAAAATAGGAGCATGAATCCAAAAATGTTTTATAAAATGCATCTTCCTAGATTCTGCAGCTTTTACCATGCCTTATATTATTGTGTGATTCCCCTCTTGATAATGCTACATCCCAGGGTCCTGGAAAGGAAATAGGAGAACTGGAATGGAACCTGCTTGAAGCCTGGCATAGGGTGACTGATTCTGAGTGTGCATGTGGATGAAAGAAAAAGATCTAGGTCATGATATTCTGAGATAAAGGCAGCTACAGGAGAGCCAAGGGCATTTAGTCATAATGGCAGATAGTATAGATACTGAGGTCAGTAAAGGAAGGTCAGGCAGAAAGTGGACAAATGAAGAAAGTCATGGGATTGTATAAAATGAACAACCCAAAAATGGACAAGAGAATTAATATACATTATAGATATGTAATAGCAAAATTTGCAAAGGCAGAGTGGGAGAAGCCATGTTCCAGGGTAGAGAGGAGTGAGACATGACTAAGTTCTTTCAGCTTCATTTATGAGTGATTGATTCCCACCTATTCAGACAGTAATCAATCAATCTCAAACAATCAAAAGCACATTTACTTGAAGCATCACACTGCACAACACTGAATTAACATTTTTTAGTGTACAAGCTATCCTGTATTCCATATAAGGAGGGATTCACCCCCACAACTCCCTTATTTAAACATACTTACTTCATGGCCACATAACCACAGGAAAAGAAGAAACGCTCTAAAAGGGTGAGTACATTATACGTACCAACTGAGGTCTTGCATTTTAAATCTTAGCACTGCAAACATAGTCAAGAAACATAACTGGAAGTCAGGACTGGGGACTGAAGGGTCAACTAAAGCAACTCAGATTACTTAAGAGAAATTAGTTTTTCATCATGGGTCTGCAGCTGTACCTCAAAAACTCACATTTTTGAAAAGGTCCTAATCAAGGGAGAATGAATTACAGACATCCGTGTGAAGGCACCATTATCCAGCACTGGTGATGTCACAGTGTAGTTTATACTGGAAAAAATGGTAACAGACCAAGAACAAATGCAATGCTGTAAATCTTCAGTAGGTGAACTTGCACTGAGAAGTCCTTTTTTCTTTAATTAAAGTGCTTAGCTCTTTTACTGATTGAGAGCCTTAGCATAACCTATTTGTTACTGGATTGTTTTGTCACACATTCCACTTTTCTGTATGGTTCTTTGTTGCAGTTTGATTATTACTTCTCTGTAATGGATGACTTTGTGTTATGTATTTATAGTTTATTGTTCTCATGCTAATGCAGCACTGTCTTTAGATGTATATGTTTCAATTAGTGTCTGCATGGTGACTTACATTATTATAACTTGTGGCTTACCGTTCAATTTTCCTTTTTTTTTTTTACTTTCTCTTTCTAGAATTGTGGAGAATTGCTATAAATACTTTTATACTACCATTTTTGATTTGGGGATGTCCGTGGGTGTTGCTATACTGTGTACTGCAATTTTACAGTCTGTTATAGGTGCAGAGTTACTGGCCATTACAGTTTCATGGATGTACCGCCTTTAGTGTGGCAGTCTTTTCTGTTGTGATTCTCCTTCACTATGAGTTATGTGGTTCGCCACTGCACTGTTAGGATTATTTTCAGAAAAAGAGTGTGTATCACCAAGTACTAAGTCACAGTCCGAGGTTAAGATTGTAGCTCTCCTTAGTTTTGTTTGTCTGCAACGATGACCTATTATTTTGGGGTGCTGTCTTGCATGTCAAATATTTTGAGAAATTATCAGTATTTGGTCACATTATGCATGTTTTGTATTAGCAGCAGCCATTGGTCAAGTAATATTGTTTAGTATATAATGCAGGGGAACAGTATGAGGGCTCCTTTGTGGACATTAACCTCACTTTAAAGTTATACTGAGCACTGCATTGACTTCATTAGTATTTTCTTCCTTAATCTTAATTGTTTTCATTTTGTTATGACTCCATAAGGTCTGATTACTTTATTCTGCATCACCTGAATAAATTGTTAAAGTCAGCCTTTTACAGGCAACTGTCGTGTAGGACTATGTAGTATTACTCTACAATATCTAAAAAAGATTTGCATTCCTGAAGGTTTGTATTTAATTGTTTGTGTGGCATATCCTTGCTTTGGGCAGTTCTTTTGCCCTCTGGTAGTGTGTGTATAAACATCTCAGCAAGTCCATTTTCCAGGGACCATGGTGGTGTTCTTTTCTTTGTATGACTCTCAAGTACTATTAAATGGAAGTTCATCACTGATTCTTATAACTTGAAGAATGCTAATCAGCAGAAATATTTTCCTCATAATGAGACTGCTTGCATTTGTAGATAACGGAAGCAGTTGGTTCTACAGCTAGATCTCATCTTTAGTACTCAGTGATCATTATCAAATCACATGTCAACAAACTGTCAGAGATATTTTCACAGTTCTACTTCTGGATATTGCTGTAGTACTAGAATTTGGATAGGTACTGACTCTTTACTGAGCACATTATCCATCCATCCTCAACCCCTTTTCCCATTTTTGGACATGAGGTCGGGGTGTCATTTCAACAGTGACAATCATCTTGAGCCAAGGATGTTAAGTTGTCTATCTCACCTTCGTTTCTTGCTTGTTGGGATCGGAGCCGATCCTCGGCTCTGACTCGGCCATCTTCTATAGCTCGAGAGCTGTTTACTGGCTCGAGGCTACCCCTTATCCCATGATGCCTAGCACTAGCTACCCAGATCTCATTTGCCGCTTCAGCTGCGAGGTTCATGGTTACTGGCTCAGGCTTGTATAACTTTATTAATCTGCCTTTTTTGTGTCAGATTAGGGTTTTCTTTTAGATATCTGTTATTATATATAATTGTTGTCATAACTAGTAGTTTTAGCTAGTGTACGGTAGTTGTTTCTCCCCCTTAGAACTCGTTTAAATTAGAGAGTTCTCCCCTCCCCCTCCCTCTCTTGTAGTTGTGTTTAGTCTTTGGTAGGTAGCCGTTTGAGTTAGAGGCTCCCTAGTTTATAAAATAAATAAATAAATAAATAATATATAATCTTATATTGCTTTTTTGTGGTAGTGTTGACCGTTTTCTTTTTCCCAAATTTATTGGGTCTTTTTTTTGTGTATTTGTACTTAGTGTGCTGGCCTGTTGGCCTAAGTATTTAGACAGAGTATGTCTAAAGAAACTAAAGTGTCGGGATTCAAGAAGTGTGACTCATGCTGTCAGAAGATGTCTCTGAAAGATGGGCACACTTCTTGCGTCTACTGCCTAGGCGCTGTGCACCAGCAGGACTCTTGTTCTATCTGCCATGCATTTAGCCCAAGAGTTCTGCAGGAGCGCAAAAATAAACTTATTTTGAGAGGTCTTCTCAAGCCTCAGGATTCACCGGCCAAGGCTCAGCCAGTGAAATCCCCTAAACCAGCCAAATCGTCGGCTCCCAGCTAGGAGCCGTCATTGGCCCCAAACTTGCCTACTACCTCTTTGGTCCTGGCTGGAACCGAGGAGACTGCTTCGTTGTCGGCTCCACTAGTACCCTTGGAGCCATCAAGGACTAAAAAAAAGGCCGAGGTCCCCTTCGCTAGACTCCATTCATTCGGCTCCTGTGTCTCCCCTTTTACAGAGTGACCAAAGTCATAGATCTTCACATTCTTCTCGGTCCTCTAGGCTCTCAGACCATGATGTGGAGAGAGTGGTCAGTAGGTTGTTGAAGTCGCAGGCACTGGCCAAAATGTTGTCCAGCCCTCCTCATCAGGTGTCGGCTCCGTCCATTTCTGTCGATGTTCCTCCTCCGACTCCATTGAGCTCGGAGCCAGAGTTTATTGGGGCTCAAGTTGTGGAACCGTTGGCTCCAATTATGATTTCTCCTTCGGATCTGTCGTCAGCTCCGATTCCATCAATGGTGCCTTCCATCGAGGGATCTGGGTGCCAAGACTCCCTCGTGGCTCTGAGGGGGCGAGTGGCATCAGACCCTTGTCCAACCCCACTCTCCCTCTCGGAGCGTCAGCACAGGTGAGCTCAGCTCCTGCATCGGCCTCGGAGCCGTCTCCCTCGGTGCGGAGGAGGATTCCGGTCTCTTCAGAGCCGGAGCCTTCTCTGCGTCATGGCAGGGACACCTTTGATGTCATGAGGAGTGTGCTGGCCTCACAGTCAGCTCCACCTTCGACCCTACTGGCTCTGTCCCCCATAGTGCCTGCGTCAACCTCTGTCCCTCCTCCAGACCCCAAGCATGGGGAACCAGCACTCCAGACCACCCGATTGGGCATTTCCTCTTCCTCCAAGGCCTCCCCTGATCATTCAGAGGAGCCCCCTCGGAAGATAAAGTGCAAGAGGAAGCACATTGACTCCCCCGAGTCTGTCACTTCGGATACAAATTTGTATGAATTGGTAGGGTCCCCGAGATCCCCCTCTGAAGATGTTTCCTTTGTGGACATCCTAGAAATGCTTAAATAGAGGGGGAACTGGAATACCCTTGCCTCTACCGAGGATGAATCTGTATTCCTGGATGCGTCCGGTTCCCGACCCTCCACCTCCTGGGTTTCTCTGCCCTTCGATCCACTAATGTCAGTGGTGGCTCGAGGGGCTTGGTCAGCCCCGAATACAGTGGAACCAACCCCGAGGAGGCCAAGTAAGTTTATCACTGCTCCCCCAGACAGACAGTTCCTTGCTAAGGGTGTTTCCATGGATGCCATGGTGATAGCAGCAGCCACTAAAAAGGAGTTAGCGGAAACGTCTTCCTCTGTCCATCCTCCTAACATGGAGTCCAGGATGATGGACAGATATGGGAAGCAAATGTTTGCTTCAGCAACCTTCTCCATGAGGTCACTGAACTACCTATGCCATTTCACCAGGCTTCAGAGGGATCTCCTGAAAGAGCTCGGAGATACCCTTCAGGATCCATCAGCTGAAGGGGCTCAGGCTAAAGTGGCTTCTCAGCTGGCAACCCTTAACTCAGTAGTCAACTCCTCCATGAGGCTCATTTCCTACATAGCCGATGGTGTGAGTAGAGCGGCGGGTACAGATGTGGCACTTCGGAGACATGCATGGATGTGGCTGTGTAACTTTGCGGAACCCTTCAGAGTGTCATTCACCAACACTCCCTTTGATGGTTCCTTTCTTTTTGGACCACAGGTGAAAGACACTCTCACTAGGTGTGAGCAGGAAGGCAAGACTCTCTCTGCTGTGGGAGTCCATTTTTCCACTCCTTCTAGACCATATCCCAAGGGTCAGAAGAGTGGGAAAATGTGGTTTCGCAAATCCCAGCGAGCTTCGCCTGACACACATGGTGATTTTTCCTCCAGGGGCAGTGGGGGAAATAATAATAACAACAGACGCCGCCCTCATGGCAGAGGGGGTCCACAGAATCAGGGCAGCAGAGAATCTTTCTCTGACAAGCCCTTCCAACATCCCTGAAGTGTTGCCCGACTGTCCGCCTCTGTAGGCAGTCGGGGGAAGACTTTCAATGTATCCAAAGGCCTGGCTAAACCTAACGCAAGACAAATGGGTACATTCAATCATATCCAGAGGTTACAGAGTCCCATTCTTTCAACCACCTTTTATGTCACGCAAGTCCCCCCCCACATGTTCCACCCAATCTGAGGGACCAAGCAGTTATAGAAATTTCAAAACTGCTATTAAAAAGAGTCATCCAGGAAGTCCCGGCAGACTAATATGGATCCAGAACTTACTCAAGGTTCTTTTTGGTACCATAAAAGACAGGGGACTGGAGACCTATTTTGGATCTCAGCAGACTGAACAAGTCTGTTCAAAGAACAAAGTTTTGGATGGTCACGCTACAGTCCATTCTACCCTTTCTGGGTCAGGACAATTGGATGTGCCCCATAGATCTCCAGGATGCATACTATCATATCAAGATGGACAGATGCTCCAGGAGGTACCTTCGCTTCCTGCTGGGAGCCAGTCATTATCAGTTCAGAGCTCTGCCCTTTGGTCTCACCACAGCCTCCAGGGTGTTCACCAAATGTATGGAAGTGGTCACAGTTCACCTGAGGCATCAGGGATTCCAGGTGTTTCCATATCTAGATGACGGGCTCCTCACTGCTACTACCAGGCATCAGCTTCTTCAAGCCAGGGACTACACAATTTCAATTTGCTCTCAGCTAGGCATTACTATAAATTTCAAAAAATCTGCCTTGTTGCCCTGTCAATCTATTACTTATATAGGAGCAGACTTAGACATAAGGAGCATGTATGCAAAGCTACCTTCGGACAGGGTGTCCACAATTCGCCAGCAGGTTAAATTCCTCATGCAGTGCAAAAGGGTACAAGTCAGGTATGTTCTTCAAACCCTAGGCTCTATGGCAGCGGCAATTCTTCTGATACCTCTGGCCCATTTTTCACATGAGAATCCTTCAATGGCTTCTATTCACACAGTGGTCCTTCCAACAGCTCCCCATGTCTCATATGATCATGATTACAGAAGCATACAAAAGGCACCTTTCCTGGTGGATGGTCTCCCCTCTAGTGATTCAGGGCAGACCCTTCATTCAGTCCCCTCCAGTTGCCATAGTGACCACGGATGCCTCACTGATATGGGGGGGGGGCATTATCAGGGCAGGACAGTCCAAGGCACTTGGCAGCCTCACGAGTACCATCTGCACATAAATTTCTTGGAGATGAGAGCCGTGCTCCTAGCGTTGCAAGCCCTTCAGGACTCTCTCCCTTCTGGGACCATTGCAATTCAAACGGACAACATGTCAGTGGTGTGGTACATCAACAAGCAGGGCGGAACCAGGTCCTACCCCCTATGTCGAGAAGCACTTAGACTCTGGCAGTGGGTGATTTTTTCCAATGATTTCTGATTGCGACGCACATCCCTGGGAAGTCCAACGTCATAGCAGACAGGCTCAGCAGAGCTATTCTCATGCCTCACGAGTGGTCTCTGAATCAGGTAGTTGGGGATCTGATCTTCCACAAATGGGGACAGCCTTGCTGCGATCTGATTTCCACCCCCTTCAACACCAAATGCAGCAACTACTTCTCCCTTTTACCGCTTCCCGATCACCTTCCCAGAGATGCTCTAGTCCACAATTGGCCTCAGGGACTTCTTTATGCCTTCCCTCCATTCCCTCTTATACCCAAACTCATACAGAAAGCTATTCCATTGGGTTGCAGAATGATCCTCATTGCCCCCTACTGGCCTTGACAGATTTGGTTTCTGTTCCTGCACTGTTACCTCATCGAGCAGCCCTGAACTCTGGATTCTATTCCAGACCTACTGATTCATCAATCAGGAGAACTGCATCAATCCCTCCAAACACTCCAGCTCACAACTTGGTTGATCCATTTCTGACCTTAGCCAGGTTTCCCAGCATTTCCCCAGCCGTGCATGAGATTATTGTCTCTTCTCACAAATCTGCCACTAGGAAGACTTATGCTAGCAAATGGAAACGTTTCTCTTGTTGGGCAGAGGCTAGGAACATAGATCCCTTTTCAGCCTCAGTGCATGAAATCTTGGCGTTCCTAACAGAGCTTTTCCATTCCGGGTCTGCTTCTGCCACAATCAGGGTTCAACTAGCAGCCATCTCTAATTTTCATGTTGGTTTTTCTGATCTAAACATTATGTCTCAGAAGCTGTGTAAAGCTTTTCTCAGAGGGACTACTCTCCCTAGGTCCCCAGTAAGAGATCCCCTCCTCCTTGGGACCTTAATTTGGTACTATCCTCCTTGATTATGCCCCCTTTTGAACCGGCTGCATCCTGCTCCATTAAGTTCCTATCTTGCAAAACTCTCTTTCTGGTAGCTATTACCTCAGCCAGACGTGTCTCGGAACTTCATGCACTGAGTGTTCGTCCTCCATATTTAGTTTTTCATAAGGACAGGGTTGCTCTGAGAAATAACCCTTCCTTCCTTCCTAAAGTCTGCTCGGAGCATAATCTAAACCAATCTATAGACCTCCCTGTGTTTTTCCCTAACCACACCAACAAGGCAGAATACAAATTACACCAATTGGATGTTCATAGACAATTGCGTTTTTATCTGCATAGAACGAAGGATATAAGAAAGTGGGACCAACTTTTCCTTTCCTATGCTAGGGGCAAACAGGGCCTTCCAGTTTCTAAAGTGACTCTGTCAAGGTGGTTGTCTCACATTATTACCTTCATCTATCAACTAAGAAACAAAGAGTTGTCTATCAAACTGAACGGTCATTCTACTAGGGCTTTGGCCACATCTGTAGCCTTCCAGGCTAGGTTGCCCTTGGACTCTATCTGTGCCGCTGCTACGTGGTCAAATCCTCATACCTTTGTTTCTCATTACAAGTTAGACATGGTCTCCAGGAGTAGAGCTAACTTTGGTTCCACTGTTCTGAAGAGTCTGTTCCAATGAGCCACCCAGGATTGTAGGTGCTAGGGACGCTGTCCCAACAAGCAAGAAACGAAGGTGAGATAGACAACTTAACATAAAGAAGTTATGTACCTACCATAACGTTCCATGTTAGTTGTCTTCATCTCGCCTTCTTTCTTGCATCCGTCCCTCCGTCTCCCTGTCCTATTGGACCGAAAGGAGTTCTGGTTTCACTGGCTGAGTTTTCTCTGGCTTGTTTCCAATACTGACTGAGAGAGTATTACAGGTTTGCTCAACCTGTTTGTTTGGACAGGTTGATTCTCTGGCTATGTCTGGGGTTAGCTATTACAAACAAGATCTGGGTAGCTAGTGCTAGGCATCATGAGATAAGGGGTAGCCTCGAGCCAGTAAACAGCTCTCGAACTATAGAAGATGGCCTAGTCGGAGCTGAGGATCGGCTCCGATCGCAACAAGCAAGAAAGAAGGTGAGATGAAGACAACTAACATGGAACATTATGGTAGGTACATAACTTCTTTTTCACACCTCTGAGTGGTTAGCCCTGCTGTAGTACTTCATCCGTACCACTCACTCGCACACACTCACACACACACACACACCTACAGTGAATTTAGTGTGTCCAGTCCAGCTACTGCATGCCTTTGGAATGTGGGAGGAAATTGGAGCACATGGAGGAAACATGTGACCACAGGGAGGACATGCAGACTCCGCAGAGAAGGCAACCCAGATGAAAATTGAACCAGAGAACCTTTTGCTGTGAGGCAAAAATGCTAAATGCTGCACCACCATGGCAACATTGCATGTTAAATAGATTTGAAAAATATTTGCTGTACAGAAGTTAACATCTGTAAACTCTTTTCGCTCACTAATGCTTTTGTTTTTACAGTTCCTTGCTGTATACAAAATATAGGTTCCAGAGCTCTGGGTTTGAATGGCTGACGAATTACTACTTCGTTTTTTTTCTGGATGAATTTATCAGCAGGAGGAGTAGTAATTTCATACTGGCAAGTAGCAAATATTTTTAGGGGGAAGGCAAGGGTACTTCTGGAGAATCTTTCTCTGTATCAGTGACAGACATACTAACAAATATTGTAGACTAGGGGCGGAGCCTAGATGGCCAACTGAGAGCAGTGAATTTTGAGAGCTCCATAAACTAGTATAATAATATAGGAAAATGCTATTATTTTCAAGTTTAAAACATCAGAAATCTATAGATAAACTGCTAAACTACATAAATATTAATTTTGTTGGAGACATACAAAAATTTTCCTGTCAAGTAACTTGGAGATATATTGAGTCACTGAATATGAACAGCTCAAGGAATTTTCATCCAGATGCTGCTTTGAAAAAAGAACTGCAATTGATGACATCTGCCTTACAGGAGCTATCTTTGAAGATATATGGCTTTAAAAATGACTTAGAAAACCTCAAATTAAATTCTCAAAAACAGACTGATACTCTTAAGGAACTATTACAGCAACATCATACAAAAATAACAAATATAATGACTTCTCTAAATGACATTGAAGGGAGACTCGAAAAGGAAGAATTCCAAAATGAATTTCTGTTTAAACAGAATACATGGCTGTGTAACAAAATAGATGACTTAGAAAACAGGGAATGGAGAAACAACATAAGGATCTTTGGTCTGCCTGAAAACACTGAAGGAGAAGACATTATTTCATTCTTAACCACCTGGATTCCTGAATTTTTAGACTTGAAAGAGGGACTTTCATTTGGAATGGAAAGGGTGCACACAGCACTGAAGAAACTTGCTTCTAACTCAACAAATACTCCACCTAGATCCATAGTTATAAAATTTCTTTCTTTTCTGGACAAGGAACTAATATTAAAATCTGCTTGGAGAACATCACCCTTAAAATACAATTAAAGCCTGATCAGGTTTGACAATGATTATTCTTCCACAATACTGGAACAAAGGAAAAAAGTCTGGCCAATAATAAAACTGCTGAAACAAAACAACGTTAAAGCACAGCTTGCCTTTCCAGTCAAGATAAAAATACTTTTTTGCCAATGAGATGAGAACATTTAATGACTTAGAAGAAGCTAGCTACTATATTCATCAAAAACAACAACATAGTGTCTATCCCAGAAGAAATGGAATGGATGGCCCCTACTCTTAAAAGAATGAAAGAAACAAATCATTGGACTAATGCTAGAAAGAAGAAACAAATAAACTGATTCCAAGATAGCTGTCCCAAAAAAATAACTCTTGCAACTACATCTCTCAAAGTATCAACTGATATGGTGCATCACTTGTCATCTGTTCATATTTAAAAACAAAAAGGAGGATTTCTTAAACAACCGAGAAACAGTAATGATTTATTCAGAGTGTTCAAAGAGTCCAATAATTCTTCACAAACAAAGGTAGGTCAAGATGGGTTACTATTTACATTATATATAAGCCAAACAAAGCAACATATAATACAAACATAGAAGTTGCTATTCCCCTACTTGAACTCAATGAATACTTATCTTGTTCATTTTTCATTGATTTTACTTATAATAATTTAAGTAATTAATTAACTAATTCAACAAGGTACCATTCATCAGAGTTCAGACTCAAATGTAACAAATTAACATCATATATAATAGCAGTAACAGTAGAGTGTTTTGAAAAAAAATGCTATCATGGAGACAAATGCCTTCTTCAGTTAAAGTATGACTTAGAAATGTCATGTATATCCAGGTTAAATAATAGTAGCAAGCTCTTAATACAAATGTAATCATTATTCTAAATATAGTTAATATCAATTATGGCAGGTATCACAGCTACAAGTGCTGTTTGATCAATCCTGATACGGTGTGCGTGGATGCAGCTGTGCCTGGCAGCTAGGACAAATGCCATTAGTGTTCTGTCTAAAGATAGTTAATATCAATTATGGCAGGTATCATAGCTTCAAGTGCTGTTTGATCAATCCTGATATGGTGTGCGTGGATGCAGCTGTGACTGAAGCTAGGACAAATGTCATTATTCTGTTTAAACATAGTTAATATCAATTATGGCAGGTATCATAGCTTTGAGTGCTGTTTGAATAAGCCTGACATGGTGTGTGCAGATGCAGCTGTGTCTGGCAGCTGTTGTATGTTGCCGTTTTCATCTCCGGGAAGCTGTGGGTTGCAACTTGTGATCGAGATTTACTGATGCTTGTGTATTAGGAAGAGACATCTGGAGTTTTTAGCCTGGATCCAGGGAAAAGGGGTGGATAAAACTGTGATTTGGGATATGTTGGCAGAGAATAGTTTGTTTATACATCTGCTGAGTGAGAGGTGGGAAGGCTGGAAGAATGTGTTATCTCTTGTTGTGGCGGCTTGTTGGGAGTTTTTTTTATTTATCTGTTTGCTCTCTGTCCTTTTCCTGGCTGCTGCCTCACTGAAAGGAAGGGAATTTAGGCTTGAAGTTGCAGTGAAGTGAAGCTTTCCTTCAGGTGCATTATGAGCTTCTAGTATGCAGTACACAGACACACTAACAGAATCAGATGCTCCCAGGTTGCTATGGTAACAGAGACAGAGTGATGATAATGCTTAACGGCTCTGAGGAGCCTCCGAGATGATTCTCGGCAATGAAGATTTTGGTTTATTAAAAAAAAAATATATATATAAATATATATATATATATATATATATATATATATATATATATATATACATACATACTAAAAAGGCCATTTTAAACCACAAGTACACATATTGATGGTCTCATAACACTTTGTTTAGCTCATTAAGTTGATTCTTGATAAAAAAATAAATAAATAAGCTCAATTTTATATTTAAAATGTATTTTGGTCCAAACCCATTAAGAATTTACATAAGAGTGGAAGTCTTGAGTTATTGTGAAAGACTAAGAGCACTTGGTCTTGTGCAGTACCCTTTGCAGTGGTCTGGGAGGTGAGCTTGCTAGGACATGTTGGGCATATGGGGATAGCTGATTCTAGGGGTGTTTGGGGTTGCTAGGAAGTGCTAGAGCCTCATCAGATTTTCTTCATGGAAATATCTTTGGGAATGGAAGGTGTATTGAGTGGTTCACTAGCAGAAGGGCCATTGCATGGAACAGGCTGGTAAAATGGAACAGAACAAATATTGGTTTGGATAGTTTAAGAACAGCCTGGAAACACACCACATGAGCTAGAAAATGGTATTCTGGCAAAACTGGATGGGCATTGTTACCCGTGCTTGAAGTAGTACTGAGATGTATGTATGTAAGGATGGAAATATACTTATAACAAATACAAAACTAGAAGGGTCTCATAATTTAACGTCTATGGACTCTATAAACATGCTTGGAAGGAGTTAATAATAAGAATAAGCATTACAGCTTGTGGTCTCTCAAATAACTAAGCAACAGCCAAAAAAAAAAACACACACACAATAGTTATGTAATGTATGATTTTAGTAAATCTAGACATAAAATATATAATTGTCATATAAGATGAAGGAGTCTGCTGAATTTAGATATTAAAGACAGGATTTCATAACATGGGCTTGTGTATTATAACTCTACTGTCTAAACGTATCATAAATGACATACACTACACTGAATATCAAGGGGAAGCATGATGATTTTCTTATATAAGTAAATATGCATAACAAGTCATGCAATTGCTTTAACTTGAATTGTAGTTTTTGTAACCCATCTTGACCATATATAATACTTAAGCATTTACCAAGGTAACTAATGTTTTATACATGACATCAAACTGGCAAAGTTGTTCAAGAGAAACAATAGACGCCTGAACTTGAAATGTCACAGAATGCAACAATCATATTCTGAACAAATAGTATTAAACCGACAATAGACAGTTTAATAACATGGGCTTGTGTATAATAACACTACTGTTTTAACGTGTCATAAATGACATGCACTATATTAAACATCAAGGGGAAGCATGATGATTTTCTCATATAAGTAAATGTGCAAGTCATATAATTGCTTTAACCTGAACTGTGGTTTTCTAACCCATCCTGACCATATATAATACTTAAGCTGTTACCAAGGTAACTAATGTTTTATACATGACATCAAACTGACAAAGTTGTTCAAGGGAAACAATAGAAGTCTGAGCTAGGAATGTCACAGAATGTAACAATCACATTCTGAACAAATAGTATTAAATTGAAATTAATTATTCAGTTTAACCTTTGCTGATTATACAAAATAGAATGTTGCCATTTAAATCTAAAAACTTTCAGTATATCCATTAAATGGCAATTTATGAATATGGAAAGGGAACTTGTAATCATTAATCACAATAAGTGAATTTGTTGTTTTAACCTATAATTTCACTAATTTTATAATAAGAAATGGCAGATATGAAAATCCTTATGTGTAGGAAATGGGGGAAAGAAGGATACACTGATAATTAAAATGCACTAACCTTTATCAATGTTCACATAAAACAAACTTGATGCTTTAAGTAAGTTAGCAACAAACAAAGTGACTACTTAAATGCTGGCAAACAATGAAATATAACTTCTGATATATACAGTAAAATACATTGTATTATAAACATTAGGTATAAATATTATTACCATCTAATTATATTAAGTAAAAAGTTTTGAAAGACTTCATCAATACGGGGGAATATGTTAAATAACTGTGTGCTATAATCTTTTACTGAGGTTTTATATATGATACATCCTACTTTACTATGATTGAATTGCTTGTCATCTATCTTTCATGTAAATATTAATTGCTTATACAATAAGTAGACATTTATATTGTATTAGAATTCTGTCTAATCTACAATACTACTATATCTGTTCAAAATAATATAAATATTGTTTATTCCAATTACGAATATTCTCCATATGATAATTCAATTTATGGAGTTCAGATGTTCTGGATTGTCAAGGCATGAGTGATAATCTGATGAACTTAGGTTTATCCATCACATTAGGAATGATTTTCATTTCATGGCTAGTGCAGATCTTAGTTTTGTTAACATTTATTAATTTAAATTTATTTCACAAAAAAATCTTTAGTATGCCTGACCAAAACATGACTTTATTGGTAAACACTCAAAGTATAAAACTGATAATTTCCTTTAAAAGCTCAAACATATATTTTACAGTTATCAGAGGAAAATGTTTAATAGCCACAATAAAACAAAAAAATACATAGTCTAAATAACCTAAGATGGATTTGACTTTATTATCTTTAAATACCAATGGCTTAAACAATCCTAGCAAGAGATCAAATCTACTGAAATATTTAAAATTGAACAAATCACAAATCGTCTTTCTTCAAGAAACTCATTTCAAAACAAATGACAATTACAAATGGAATCCTAAGGAATATATGATATTGGCACAATCCACTTATAAGACAAAGACAAAAGGGGTAATCATTTTATGGAAAACAAATGTGATTAACCCAGAAATCATTTATAAGTATGAAGATAAAGAAGGCCTTATGGCAATAGTAATAGTTAAATATAATAACAAAATATGGACCCTAGCCAATCTACACTGGTTCCAAGGCATTGGAACAGGAACCGTTAAAAACACTTTGATTTAATTTCCAATAATTATAAAGGTAACTTAATAGTAGGAGGAGATTTTTAACTGTATATTTGATATTTCTGAAACTGCAAATAAAGACCGCTGTGTACATCTGCTGTATCAAAAGCTTTAAACAAGTGGGTAGAATCATTTCATCTTGTAGATACTTTCAAATTTAAAGAAGATAAATCTTTGTTGTTTTCCCATTTAGATCACAGATTTGGTACCCAAACTAGAACAGATAAAATATTTGCTGCCCATGACTTACACTCTAAAATCATTAATTTCTCAATTACTCCCTGCCCCTTTTCAGACCACAATTATTGATACTAAAACTTCAAAATTGGTACAAACCATTAATCTTTAACTCCAGAATTCCAGCATATATAACTAAAATTAAAGAGTTCAAACCCTGGTTATTATCTGAATTACAGTTCTTCTTAGATATTAATTACACCACAGAGATAAATAAAATAATGATATGGAACTCATTAAAAGCCTACATATATGGTAAAACCCTAACTTGGTATAAAAAATCAGAGAATGGGATTCTGAATTATTAGATCCATAATCCAAACATTTGTCAGTAAAAGCTGAAAAAAATCAAAATCATTTGGAGATTAAAAAGAAAGTAGAAGTATTAAACAATAAATACAATGAAATTCTAACACATAGAACTAGTTTAGCTTTAGAAAAACTAAAAATTAATACATTGGCCACTTCTCCCAAATATGTACATAATTTATCCACAAGAATCAAAATACAATCAAAAGCTAATAACATTAAAAGTATCTTCCATGAAAAGAAAGGGAAAAATGCTTCTGATATAGGTGATATTCTTGATGCCTATAGAAATCACTATATGGAACATTTCCAAAAAGAAAATATACATATTGATAAATTAAATCTAGATGAAAAATGTTCTAATATAAAAAAAATACCAGAAAATTTTAAACTAGATCTGCTAGCACCCATATCCTAGAAAGAAATTACAGATACAATAAAAGAGGGTAAAAATAATAAAGCTCCAGGTATAGATGGCATAATTATGGAAATATATAAACTTTTTCCTTTAAAGATACTATCCTTCTTCCATAAAACTCTATTAGAAATTCAGTCACAAGCTTTAATACCACCCTCTTGGAGATATTCCTTAACCACACAAATCCTAAAGGAAAACAAATATCCAAACCTCTGTACCTCATATAGACCTATATCATTATTAAATAATGACTATAAGGTATTTATGAGAATATTAACTAACAGAATGAAAATACCACTATCCAAAACAATAAATAATGATCAAACTGGATTTGTATATCATAGACACACACATGACAATATTAAAAGGATAATTTCTCTTATAGATTATGTTAATAAAGAAAATAAAGAAACACTCATAATTGGCTTAGATATAGAGAAAGCCTTTGATTCCCTAAATTAGGACTATTTATTCAAAATTCTAAAGCTATTTGAATTTCCTGCATCCTTTGTTCATCTTCTAAAGAATATATTTATAAATAATTTAGAGTATGTCAAGTTAGGTCATCTTACCTCAGAATATATACATATAACAAAAGGCACTAAACAAGGATGTCCCATGTCACTGATTCTATTTGCTCTGGCTATTGAAATATTGGCAGATTCAATTCATAACAATATAAAAATCAGAGGAATAGATATTTATGAACAATACAATTCTAAAGTAATGCTATTTGCTGATGACATGTTACTAACATTATCTAATACAAAAGAGACATTAGAAGGATTATATATAGTAATTGACAAATTTCTCATGACTTCAGGACTCCATTTCAATAAATCAAAATCAAAATTTTTATTTTTAAATTAAAAAAAGAACTGCAGACTAAGGGGGATCACACCATAGGGAAACAAGAATCTACCTTAAAATATATAGGAATTGAGTTATGCAAGCATAATAATGAATTAGTCTATAAAAATACAATAATATCATCAATACAATTAAAATCACTGTGGAAAAATGGAACAAAATAATATTAACATTTGAAGATAGACTACAGTTAATAAAAATGGTTTTAATGGCCAAGATCCTATATAAAACCTTGGCAATACAACTGTTACCAGAAAGGAATATACTTAAAGAAATAAATTCATGCCTAATAAAATTTTTATGGTTTCCCAAAAGAAACAGAATAGTTTTAATACATCATATCAGACCATGGAAACAGGGAGGATTAAACTTTCCTAATATAGAAACATATATAAAAGTATCAATATCTAAAACAATCTCAGATTGGATAAGTCCAAATTGCTCTGCAAATTGGAAAGAATTACTAACTGTAATATCAATAAATGGATTTGATTTACAAAAAAAATTCAAATAACAGATAAAAACAATTTGCCATGGCACATATTATGTATTAGTATGCAATATAACACAACCAAATCTACTAAAACTCTCATGATTAATTATAACATTGACTCATTTAGGAAAATTATAAATGTAAATATTAATTTAAAAATCTGGTTTGATCTTTTAACACCATTTATAGTCACAAAGAACTTTCCACATAAAATATATAGAGAAATTATTAATTCCTGGGAACAGAAAGGATTTGTTTGTTGGCTCCAATGTATCAAAGAACTAAAGGTTTTTGATATGCAAGTAATAAAAACAACATACAAAATTCCACAACAGGACTGGCTAATTTTACAAAGTATTCGGTCATATTCGCAAGATTTAAGTAGAATAAATAACAATTCTTCATTTAAAGAAATACCTACATTTACAAAATACATATATGAAATCATATATAATGACTTCGAAATGGGAAACAATATTTCAAAATTTTACAAAATATTGATAAACTGTAAAACAACACCCAAAACTTCATATTGGAATTATATAACAAAAGTTCACTCAATACAGTTAACTGAAGATATTAAAACAAATATCTTATCATCGATAAAATATACATCCTTTACAAAATACTGGAAAGTTTTTAATTGGAAATGCTTGCACAGAGCATTCTTAACCCCAGACAGAATCAGTAAAATTAGTTCTTCCATAAAAGGAATATGTTGGAGATGTGAGCAAGTACACAATGCAGATTGGAACCACATTTTCTTTGTGTTAAAATTAAGCCATTTTGGAATGGTATTAATAACTTTCTACAAGCTTTATTTAATGAATCATTTTATTTAACTAAAGCTCTTGTATTATTAAATGTGAACGAAGGTCCTCATTTGAATAGGTCAAACATGTATATAGTATGGACTATACTTGGAATTTCAAGGAAGTGTATAACAAGAAGATGGAATACAAACACAATACCAACTTTGGAAGACTTCTACAGCCTACTGAAGACCACAGCATTATTGGAAATTAAAATTAAAGAACTAAGAATTTATTCAAAGCCATTTATCAGCAACCCTTGGGGAAAAGTCTTAACGTTTATTGACACTATACAATAATTGATCAGACACTCTGATAATGGATTGGACATACAGTAAGTAACTGTATACATTAAGATCTGTTGTAGTGTCAGGCTAATGTAAATAGTGTGCATAATTATTTAAGATGTGATGTATAAATACTATGGAATTCATTGAAATGTATTTGAAAAATTAAAAAAAATTGCGAAAAAAAATATTGTAGGCTAGTAGTATCTTTGAGGTTTTTACTTAGTATAGTTCTAAATATGACTGGACAAGCATCAATGACAAGCTAGGCTTCTTGTGTTGCATCAAAATATGATATAACTGTGTAATGCTGCAGACCACTGTTATAGTAGGTTGTCCTTATCCTTATTTCTGGCCTTTCCTTTCTGAGGTTATAATAGTAGTAACCATCCATGTGCTCAGTGTCTGCTGTGCTAACACACAGCTCTAAATATTGTCTGTTTCTATAGTTTGCTTACCTTTATAGCACAGTGCTGCATGCGTTTCCATCTGCTGGTTTTCAAATTGCCTCTACGGAACCAGCATTGTATAACCTGAAAAAAATTATTTGGTTCTTTTTGAACATGTGAGCAATACTGACAACAGCTTACTGTTTCTGTCACTCATGTTATACCTTACTGAAATGGGGTGGGGTAGTTTGTGCTTTAAAAGTAACAACTGTAGCATTTCTGTGTTACATGAATTTTCCTCCTTAGCTAAATTATTGGCTAGATTAAACAGTTATAACAGGAAGAGATTAAAACAGAATATAGGTCAAATGGAGCTAGTTATCATAAAGCTTGAAAGATACAATTGGTCAGGAGTGAGAAATTAGAAATAAAGCTTGCTGGAATAAATTCACATGCTTATTCACTGATGAAAGCTGGTTTGTTTGCATTTGTATTACACATATACAAATATGTTTCATCAGTCATCCCAGTAACAGAGCAAAGTAAGTATATTTTAGGTTCTGCACAGCATATACCTTAATACACACTTTTGTGCCCTCTGGTAGACTCACTGCAGTACTGTCTAAAAGAGATGGAGGTGCCTATCACCAGCCTTTGTCTGTTAAATAAGAGGTGTTGATCAGTAACTGATAAGCAAATTCATAACAACTGCAGAAATGTGTGACAAAACAGGTTCTGTATAGCAGGTGATTTTTTTAATGGACACTGATTTTACCTGTGCTGTCACCAGTCAATGCAGATAGTATCCCTCCTGTTACATATATTCCAGGTGGCACCACCACACATACCAACAGTTAGCAAGGACATTATGAATACCTTATTCCCTAGTATTCATGTTTTCCAGTCCACAGTAATGGTTGATGGTCAGGCCACCTGTGTTCTATTCCTCAAACTGATTGTTCCTACTGGAGATTGATTTGGTCTGTGATGTCACCACTCCATACATATAGCACCCCTCCCATTATTTCCATTCTCGATAACATCAATACACACACTCCATCACGCCTCCCAGTCCACAAAGAAGGTTAATTGACTGTTAACCAATATTCCATCTCTGAAACACAGAAAGACATCTTTTATAAACATTGTATAGTCAGTGAGAAATTTCCACAGTTTGAAGGAAAAGAAAAACTGTGCTAGAAGCGAGCTTCATCTTTGGTGGAAATATTTAATTTTTTTAGAGCTGTAGTGACACTGTAATATGTAAAAGCATTAACTTGGAAAGTCCTTGTGCTGAGTGGAAATTTGTCTAACAGCATAAATTAAAATACTCATTTTACATCCAAAGCAGTGAAATTCAGAAGCAGCAAGCTGGATCAGCCACACTCTATTTCTGTAGTTCTAAGGGAAAGAAAAGCTACACTGAGAAGCCACACTTCCCTTTGACTGAAATGTCAATTATTTTGAATTTTAATGGCAAGATGATCTACAAAACCCATTAATCCAGGAAGTTTGGCTACCTCACTTTAAGATTCATCCTTTTCCTCTGCCCAACATACCCTACATGTAACCCCTATTGATTTCATTATTTATATCATATGCTCTGATTTCACTTTTCATTACTGTATCAGCTATTTAAACCTGAGACACAATAATGGAAGTCATCTAAAAACTTTCATTCAACGTCTGTGTGACAAAAATATTAACAATTACAGCAAATGAAATAGAGGCATAGCATTGACAATTCAAGACAGACCTGAGCAATGCTGCTAGGAAAAGAAGAATAACCAGGCAAGAAAGATATTAGTAACTCAGTTAAGAATGGGACTGTGTAGAATACAGACAATAACAACAAAGTCTGCAGTGTGGCTCTGAGAACTGGGCTGAGAAGAAGATTAGCGTATGGAGTTGTATTTGGCCGAGTGTGCTTCATAATAAAATGAAGCAGCTGTAGGAAATGTTATGAGTAAGGAGATTGGCAAAGAGACACGGTGTCAGTTTACAAGAAGCCAGGAAAAAACAGAGGTACAGCAGAGGTGTCACATGAAACTAACTATTCATAGATTTGTCCGTGGCTTGTCCACCTAGATGTCACTGCATTCTGACCATAGGGGTAGGAGTGAGGGTGGGGAACAATAATAAAAAATAAATAAAAAGCAAGCTCTCTGAGTATTGTGGGTCACCTTAATCTAACTCTCTTTTCAGATAGAAATGTAACTATGGCCAGCCAATGGGGGACTGATTGGACCAGAATCCCAAAGGAGGGGGTTGAAGGTCTTGGCAGATTTGTAGTTAATTAGGTAGTTACTAGGTTTACAGTTTTGGGACTATTGAGGAGCTTAGCCCAAATTCCCAGTTAGCTTGAAGCACTGAGTATTTAAGTGATACCTCAAGGTCATACAGTAGGCAAAGAAGGGCAGGAATCAAACCCTGTCCGACATAAACTACATCTGATAGTCTTACCCTTCTGCACTAACTCCCAGTCTGCAGAGAAAGTCAATACATAAAGCAAAATAAAAAACAACAACAGAGCTCTGGGATTAAACTGTAGCAGTCTTCAGAGAGTTGAGATACATAACATAGAAGGTTGACAGGAAGTGAAAACTGGAATTCCTGAGAAACTGCATTAAGGATGGAATGACTAAGGTAATTAAGCCATTCATTAACAGAAGGAAGTGTGGGAAGATGGCCTTCCTAGTCTAGTTGAAGAGAAAGTATAGACAATTTGTCAGTGAAAACAGAAAGGCTACAGAAGGAAGAGATGGAGGGCAAATAGTGAAAAAAGCGTCTGTGATTATGGCAGAAAAAGGGAAGAAAGCTGAACTGTAAGGTCATGTTAGGCCTACAGAATTAGGCTGCTCAGTGGATGAAGAATAGCAAAAGAAAGTCACTCCAGTGTTGTAGAGAGATAAAACTGTGACTACAACCCAGGTGACCAGATTTGACTAGTGGCTCAGGTGACTGACAGAGCAGCAGTGAGGGAAAGGCGTGCCCATCTTTAGTGTCAGGGCACTCTTCAATAATGCTCCCTAAGTGGAGGTGTGGTCTAATGAAGGGGTAATTGATGAGCATGGGGGTCAGGGAGAGGGAGTGGGTAGAGCATATAAAAAATAACCCCCCCCCCATGACAGGACAGATGGCTGTGCCACCAGAAGATTCACAGGATACATGACTGGCCCCAGCAATACCATATAGTCTGGGGGATGAGGGATGGCTGGTAGACCCAGTGTGGACATGGGGCACTTGGGACCAGGCCAATAGTATGAGGTCCAAGGGGACCAACAAAAAAAAGAATATGCAAAAAAAAATGTTCAGGTACACTGGAGAACATATGAGGAATATATAAAGTTACATTGCTGGAAAGAGAGGCAAATGTAAAAATAGATAAGACCGGATTATGTAATTAATTCTTCTTGTCTTTATTTATATATGAGAGATAAGGCAGAAAAACAGTAGTGTAAATATAGCAGGAGCAGATGTAAAGAAATGAAAAAATAAAAATATGGCAGGGGAAGAAGTCGTGTGGGAACACAAGAGTTTCTAAGATGATAATATACAAAGTCCAAATGATCTACAGTCACTACGCAAAAATAATAGAAGGGGGTATCTCCTGAGCCAGGGGAAGAACACTATGTCTTTCTCCTTAGTAGACAGTGTGAGGTATAAACAAGACTGAACGTTTGGGATTTGATTCCATTATATACGGGTAGATATAGACAGGATCAATGTAATGAAAGGCCTATTAGTCTTAAAGTTCATGGGAAAGATTCTGCATGACAGGCTGGTGAAATGATACATTTAAATTGATTCTTTTCTATGTGTATTTCATCAGTGAAGTAAAATGGAAATTGTAACTATGTGATAGAGCTGGACTTAAGCAAAAGCCTTTGCCAATGCACAAAGAATAGTTTAAAGGAAAATTAAAGGCATGGAGTGAAAATGGTGTAACAGATTTGAACATAGCCGTCTGAAGGCAGAGCATTATTGTTTGAATAGAAATGTCTAAGGAAAAGACAGTCAACAATTAAGTATCACAGAATTCGCAGACTGGACTACTCTTGTTTAGTATATTTGCGATGGATATTACATTGGGTTTTTACTGCAATATCATACTACATGTGATGATAGAATAACTGATGTGGTAATTGTAGATCACTGTGTGTTTTGTACCTAGTCAGCCACTGTAGCTCGATAGCACATGCATATAAGTTACAGAGCACATACAAGATCAGTGCCATTTTGTATAGTCAATCAGGTTGAATGCAGGCATGAATGGAGATGCAAAAGTGAGTGTGTTTGAAGTAATAAGGCAGTCTGTTAGCTTATAAAGTTCGAAGTATATGTTCCAGTTACAACTCCTGATGTGTTTATGTATAATAAATGACTTAAAAGAATACCTAGCCTTAGCAGCTCATTTGATACACGAGACATGTGACAGTAATTAAAGAATACAGGGTTTTCTTCTAAAAGAAATGTGTATCAGCTGCTATTTGATGTGCATAGTACAAAGTTTTGGAAGGAAGAACCCACAAAAACCTGCAGTCTTTGTAGGATGGCCTTAAATAGGACAAAGGCTAGTAAGAATTAAGTTTAACATTATATGCAATACAAAGAAGCATTGTCAAGGTGAATAACCTGAGGAATATATACCATCCATGGTGAGGGCATCCTTCCACCTGGGTCTATGTCATAACAACAAAAGATTAAAATCTCAAGCGCTGGAAACACCAAAATTCCATAATATCAAAACCTTTATTGTGGGGGGCTGCGCTTCCCACACCCCCCGCTAATTATATATACCAACTCCGAGATTGTACTACAGTGAGGAAAGGGCAAATTTCCCAGTCTTCACTGTTTTGCGATCTCACAAAACACACATCGATATACTACATTTTCAATGTTTTCAGATCTCGAGATTTTAATTTTTCGTTCATCTGACAGGGACCCTTCCGCCTTTCAGGACATGGGAAACACCACATCTGAACTAACGCAAAGGCATAAAATGAAACTATTTTATTTATTTGTTTACCAGGCTATCCAACTGAGTTATTTCACTGGGTGCTTTAGGAGAAAAATTCCAATACAAGTTTCATATTACATATTCAAGCCACAGTATTACATAAGGAAAAATATATGTAAATAAATATAGAAATATACCTAAACAAAATATGCTAGAATGAATTTGATGATACATAATCAAATATTGTATTTGAAATATAGAAATATGCCTAAGCAAACAATAACATTATATAGTGGGGCTCTTCCTACAGAGCAGGCTTCAGTCCTTTCTACAGGACAGTTTGGCATGCTTTTCCTCACAGGCAAGATGGCATGCAAGAACTTTCAAATTAGGCAGATAGAAAACAAGCAGCCTGGAGTTACACACACACATGGAGGAGCATGTAAGAGTGCTGTGGTGTCAACACAGACATAGCTGTGTAGCTACAAATTAAACTTGGGAAGCACACACACCACATTGTTTGGGAAGAGTTGGGAGAAGTGGATCAGAAGACTAAAATAGATAATTGCAGGGAGAAAGGAATTAGAAATCATAAAAGTGACACTCAAGAGACCGATTCCTCAGAAGGTTGAAACTGCACTACCTTCAGGAAGTCATGTTACCAAAATACCTGACGACTGAAAGCTTAGAAGCAATCAGACATGAAACAAATCAGGCATCCATGCAACTTAATATAAACATAGGTATTTATTGATATGGCATTAGTTTCTTTACAGCCATGTCTGAACTGGTACCTTTCCCCACTTATTAGTCTGCAATATGTTATTATTATATAGAAAATAAGCAGAACATGAAAATTTAAGGAAGCTCTAGTTAAGAATATAATATAGTTTCTATGTGATTATAATTACTTAATTCTTGAGGAGGAGAAGACTCAAATTGCAGCAATCCATGACTTCTAGCTGTGAGGTATGGCAAAATAGAAAGCCTTAGATTCTCCCCCCAAAAGAGTACTCAGAACTTCAGGGAGGTATCGGTCATCTTTATGACACATAGAGGACAGCTCAGCAGACGTTGAGTGTCATACAGTGGTCAAAGTCACATTGTGATACAAGAAGAATGGAAGAATAATGCTGGCCAGTCATCATGATTTGAATCCTTCACTCAGCCACATATTAGCTCTGTTTGTTTTAGTAACAGATTAGCTGACGTAAACAGACTAGGACTTGTTTTTATCCAGTTAGAATGTACAACCATATAAAATAAGAATGGATTTATATAGTGCTATACATATAGGGTATGACTCTGAAATAAATGACACTTCAGTTAACTATATCCCACACTCAAGAAGGCAATCCTCATCTTAAAATCATTCAGGAGGAATCAATTGGCTAGCAGTCAGGATAACACCAGTTATAGGCCATAAAGAAGAAAAATTGTGTTTTGTTGCCTTCATGTTGAAGAGGAAGACAACATGGCAGAATCATGTGCATAATTAATCACATGAAAGTAGCATGCACCAACAAGAGTGAGGCCAGTACTGAGGTCTGGACAATTGTAGAAATGACATGAACAGGCCGACAGGCACCATTTTACTGTGACAAAGAAAAGACCAGCAAAATGGTTCACCACTATTGCTTTGAGAAGCAATGTTATGAAAAAAAGGGGGATGTCTGATTGTCTTAAAGATCTTGAACAGACCTGGCAATTTTAATGAAGCAACATCACCTACATACACAGGACTAAAACCCCCTTTAACGTTACTGAAATGAATAGCACTTGCATTTCAACAGTGAACAAAGGATTCTTAAATGCTTTAGTCAAGGGAAAGGTAATTTGTTAGGACTGTAATTATACTTGGAACCATACTTGTACATTGAAACAACAAGGGTACATTCCAAAAGGTGAAGGAAAATGTGTTCTTAGAAATAACCCAAAGATAGGTCAGGTATGCATAACTTCTATCATAGCACTGAAGGAAATTATTTACATTAAATGAACCAAACCACAGTCATTTCTCCTCATTCCCTCCTACATGTTGACCCACCTCCTATTCCCTTATCCAACATTACCATCCAGTTATGCAAATTCATAAGAGATTCATGCAAATTCTATTGCATACCAACAAGTGATTCCTCAATCCTCAAGGAAACCTTTGCTTTGGATAGTTCCTGGACTTCAGTTGTAATACAGCTTATTGTTCATCTTGTTCTCTCCGTGGCCTTGCTTGTCATATTTTAGGAAGGGCCCCTCTTTACAATGGAGATTAACCTCCTCACATCCATCTTACAGCCCAGTGAAACATGGCATGAACTCATAAAGAACAGTTAGGATAGGAATATTGCAAGCAGATCAGCCTTTTTGTATATACATTGACTTACTGTAAGGGATCGCTACAGGGAATATATGTACCCATGCTCCCAACTGTCTGCTCAACATAAGTCTCAGTTCTATTGCTGCTTTCTGAGTCCTGTTACAAAAGACAGGCCTTTAGTCTGTTATCATAAGTAAACCTGTGGTACACCCAGATGCAGCCGTCCCACACTAAAAGGTGTACTGGTGTGTGACTAAATAATACACATTACCTAGCTGACCTTCATGCATGTGTGCCCCCTAATTAAACACAGGTTATAGTGCCAGTTACCTGAGCTGACAAATGCTTGCTTTATTTCATTATGTCAGTGATTGTCTAATCTTACTCAGCATCTAAACTATTATGAAAATCAGTTTACTTACAGTGTAAGCAGACATTTAGTATTAATTCAAGCAAACCTATACTTGCTTAATAAATAAACTGGCACCAGTTAAGAAACCAATAACTGTGATGAAATCACCCGTGAATGTTCAGTTAGACTGGATAAACTGGAAAGACATGAAACAGTTATCCAAACAAAAGATATAATCAACACAGAGACAAGTAATACTGATGCAGTTAATGTGGCTAACATGCCATGAAACGAGTACTTCCCGCTGAACCTACAAAGCCATAGAAAGGCTGAATATGTACAAAAAAAGTAGATACCATGCTATGAAAATGCAACTACTGAATTTATAGGAATATTAATGACATTTTTTAGAAAAAATGTTTTTATTTAAGTTTATATCTATGACATTTACTTGAACATAGAAATTTGTAAGCAAATAGAAAAAACAAATCAAACAAAAATTCACAGGTATTCTTGCTTATTTTTTTATTTCATATCTCTTTGTTATATTCGAATTAAATAGAGGATTATGTTCAGGTCTCTGACTGTAACATATATATTATGCATTCAAGACATGGATTCCAAGAAATTCACCTCAAAAGCAAAACTCGAGAGGTGAATCTTGGCATCATTGTCGAGAATACCTAATAATACATTATGATCAGAGACGTAATCATAATTCTCTGTACCGCATGGAGATTTAACTGCTTCATGTACTGCTAGGTACCTAAAAGTAAAATTAAAAATAATGCAATGTCTTGTGCTGGTAAAACAGTGCAGAAGTGGTAACATCCTTACACATTCCCTGTTTAAGGGAACCAGCTTGAATGAAAATAATGGATGCAATGTAACAGACAGTAAGCAGAAACTTGAAATGAAGCTTTTTCATGTTCTGCTGCTGCTGTTTACTGGTCAGCAGTGGCTGGTTTTAGTGCTAGATGTGATCTTAGCACGTAGAGGAGGCTTAACAATTTATTAAGCTTTTACTCACTCTTGACTAGCACTAAACCAGGATGTAATTTAACTGTATTTGGAGCGTAATCTCAGTACTTCATGTAGTACATAATCTTTGTTAAAAAATACCTTCTTTATTAGTCATTACATCACTGTGGCTTTACATCACAGTTATCCTTCACAAAAGAAGAACATAGTAGAGAAGGGCAAGTCCAGAAACTCATTTATATTGGCATGTTTATTGCTGGAACGCAGTGCTTGCACTAAAAATGAAAGCAATTTTATACAGTGATACTTGTATATAGAAGGGTAAAATACCACCATATACTTAATGCACTGTGATTCACCTAGTAAAAACAATTGTTTTTCCTTATATGGGACTGAATGACACAAGACTGAATGCCATTTGACTGAACTCAGTTAACTAAAAAATACCTAAATTAAACTGTTTTTACAGGAAGAGGCTGACCCCTGCACTTCTCTAACAGTATCCTTTCACTTTGTGGTTTTGCAGCCTCAAACTAACTTATATTCTGCTTATCACAGTGTAATGTGCTTTCCCTTTACTACAAGTGTATTTGAACTTAAAGAGAGAATATGTTAGTAAGAGAAGGCATAGAGACATAGCCTCTCAACACAGATGGGGTACAGAAGAATAGCTTTCACAAAGAAAAAAATCATATAAATTGTTCCTGTTTTGCAAACTTGGTATTGTCATTTTTTTTGTTCAACTGGTTTTCAGTCATTTGCATTTAATCAAATTTAATCAAATTGTATCTACTGTTTTGATATTCAGTCCTCTGCTGTATAACCAAAAATGGGTGCTACAGAAATTACACCAAATTTGTTATAGAACGAAGTGCTGAAATATCAAAAAAACCTGCTCACATGGGAGGAATAAAGCATACAATCTTTGCCAAACAAGAATGAAATTGCTGACTTACATTTGTTGGTAGCTATAATGCCCTCACTTTTCTGTACTGGATGAAGCACAGAAGAAATGAGAGGCTAGACATGTTTGCCTTTTGACAGTCTATGGTATGCATATAGTCTAACCTTTATCACAGTAAAACCTCTGGGCTATTAAATATATAGACTAAACAAAATCTGTAAAATCTCACACTCGAAACAATGCAAAAAAGATCTTGAAATATGTTTTCTGTTTTGTTATTCTTTTTTAACTTCACTGTTGATAACCATTACCTTGCCCATGACCAAAGAGACCATTCATTCTTCCTCGGGGGATGTGCCTGATCATGACAGGCCATCGTACATGCAGCAGTCATGATTTTTTCATGCCCTAATATTCCATGACCTTGTAGAAATTCAATGCTTAATTCCAGAATGATGGACCAGTGGATGAATGCTCACTTTTGTGGATGTGTTATGGTCATGCTACAGAGCATCATTGCACTGTTATTGTTAACTCACATATCTAGGCCCTTTTGTTGTCATTGCCATAATACCTGTCTTCCACTGACTGCCACTGAGCACGTCAGCCATTCACTCCCATGTTCCCTGCCAGCTGTTCCAGCTCCCACATCTCTATAGTTAATCCTGGGTTACTTGTTCCCTCCCAGCTCTACCAGCTCCCATACTTCTATACTCAGTCCTAGGTTACTTATATGATAGCCAGTGCTTCCGAACTCTGGGAGTTGATGTAGCTTGAAAAACATTACCATGTTTCTTGTCAACATCAACTTCTTTGAGATTCTTTTACAATCACTTCTGAACCAATCTTACCTATCCATGCATCCCAGCCTATTCCTATACAAATAATAAAGCTCGCGGCCACTTCCTTGATACTGCATATTTCGGAGGTGTGTGAAAATGCTCATAATATATATAATTTGATATTGTAACAGAATGATGTGCTTGGATGTGTGGAACAAATATGATGTACTTTATCATTCTTGCTATCATTACTGGTAAGGAATATGTACCTAAGCACAATACCACTAAACCACTTAGTGCAAGAAACCTGGACAATGCCAAAAATAAAGGGCCAAAATCAAGGGAAGATTTTAAATATTGCTCTTATAAACTTAGAAAGTTGATAGAATAACAGGTTTTGCATTAATATGCATTTTCTGAAGCATATACAGTCTGAAATTCAACTGTCTTGTCATTTTTTTTTACTTCGGTCCTCAATGATTTGCCAGAAAACCACATTCTTATGAGGAAATGACCAAAAATATGAAGCAAAAATCTGGACATACTGACAAAATCTGGACTGAGAAAGACATGACATAATCTTAAAATATGATTTTTCTGTTTTGTCACCATTCAGCAGAACTTATAATTTATGGTTAAAAAATAACATATGCATAATCACAGAGTTGTCCATGTCCTTAAATCTGCATTTTTATGCAACAGTATCTACTAAAATGTATTATTATTATTATTATTATTATTATTATTGTTATTAAGAACCATATTTGCACACAAAAACAAGCAGAACAATTAGCTATGCAGATTTGGACTCCGGTGTACACAAAGGTAAATGCCATAGGTTTGAATCTAGCTTTGTTTAGTTTGTAGTGAGTTACCTTTGTGTGTGAAATACATGTGCACTCTGATTACCTAGGCATGTTTAATATGGGGGAGGGGATGAGTTATAACCTCTTTTTCTCTTGAGGTGATGCCTTTGCTAATCAGGTGAGTGATGTAGAAGATGGTGAGGAAGGCATTATGTGTTGCTCACCTCATTAGCAAAGGCATTGCCTCAAGAGCAAAAAAAGTTATAACCCCCCCCGTACTCCTCCATCATCAGGCCTATTATTGAATATAATGTTCCCTTTGGTATGCACCATACCAGACACCTGCAGCAACTTGGGAGACCTCAGAGATTTCTAAATAAGAAAATTCAGATCTCCAGCACATGTCTTATATGGACAAACTGAAGTAGCTGTCACTGTACTCAGTAGCATATAGACTACTTGGAGGTGACTCATGTCTGGTTTACAGGGCTATCACTGATCTAAATCTAATGGAAATACTGCACATCAGTAAGTCAAATGGGACAAGAGTCAAGCATTCCAGGAACGCAATCTAGCCTGCAACATAAACAGGACCTGTTGGAGAGACAGATACATCTCTCAGAATTTGCCACTCCTTTGGCATTGGCTTCTGATCCATATCAAGCAGATCACCTCCATGACCCCGTTTAAGCACAACCTGGATGACTGGATGGGAAACCATAAATTTCTGCCAGGGTTTGCCTCAGCTTCTCTCCTGGACATATGTAGTCCTTGCTAGAAAAACCTTGGATATAGACGATATCTCTCATCTACTATTGTATTGGGATTTAACAGCTAGGCTTGTAAAGACACTTGGGTCAATAGCCTAGTAACATTCTATGAACCTATGAACCTATAATGATTAAGGTCTTTACCTGACAGATGCAAGATACAGGGTTTGATTCTGACCTCTGTGTTTTTAAGGGGAAGGGGTAGTGGTCTAATGGTTAAAATGTTTACTTCACAGTCACAAGGGACTGGGTTTGATTCTCACCTTTGAATGGGAAATTAGGCTCAAAATTACCAGCAAGAGCATCTAGCCTAGTATTCACCAATGAATCTATGAACCTGTAAAATCTAGATGCTAATGTATCCCACATACCCATTAGAAAGAATCAACGAGGGTTAGTCACCATTGTGTAGTTATGTAGGTTTCTCTGCTTCTTCTATGGTGCAAGGTACAGCATCAGTTTTCAATTTATTTCTGGCTATAAAACACAGCAATGCTAGCATAGGTGGAATGGTTGCACGTGATGCCTACAGTTGACATGCACACAGCTAGGGGGATGTGTGGTGTCAGGGATCATGTCCTCAGATTATGTTGTTGTGAAGTTTCTATGAGTAGAAAGCTTGCTGTATTAATTGTGTGGCTCTGAAGTGTCTAGTCTGAAGTAATTTTGTCCAGCAAATAGTGTAGTACAGTGTTTGTTCATGGGAGAATGTGCTGTGATGCATGCAATGTGACTCTGGCAGATGGTCAGGCACTGATATATACTAGTCGTGCTACATCTAAATTATATTGGGATGGTGGTAAACTTCTGGACCCTCAGTAGGATACCAGGTGACATGTACCAACACTGGACCTGGATGATTGTTGGCCATATCCATGCAAGCAGCCATGGGGAAGGTTGGAGGCCACTGTGGATACAAATGAGTGTCAGTCTTGTCCAGGTAAGCATCCTTGCCAGGTGTAAAGGCCATAGTGGAGCAGAGGACATGCATGGTCAGGGACTAGTTAGTTATGAACAGTGTGCTCATCTCAAGAACAGTGTGTGTCATCTGTGTTAAACAGCTGTACACACCTGCAGCACACAACAGCAGACTGTGGATAGACCACATCAGCCTCAGGTAAGCACTAATGGCTACCGAGTGGGTTGTAGTTTCTTCTGTTCCCTGCAGTGGTTGACGATCTTTACACAGGCCATGCAGCAAAATGAGCAGCTTTAACATAGTGTGATTTTCCCATCTCTGCTGGAGTACTCCATCCACTGTTAGTTTTGTTGACAGTGTGACAGGTGATGATGTCTTCATACTGTGGTAGGTAGACAATGTCATCATTATCAGAGTCCACAAACAAGCTGAAAGCAGGCATGTGCTGACTTGTAGTGCCAGATCCTCTCCACATTATAACCTGTGTATGCATGCAGATAGCATATCTGAGTAAAGCCAGTGCATGTACTACACCAACCAATGTCAGTAAACAGACTACTTCATGCAAGGAATAAACATAGCCATAGACAATATGTACCTTGTAGTGCAGGTTGTTTCTGCTGCAGACCCAATGTACCTGGGAGACAAAAACTGAGAACTGGATGACTGAGTAAGCTGTGTAGAGAAAACAATGTCCTAATGCCATGTGTTGCTACTCATCTGGTGTATCCCTCACAGCCACATTCAGTAAATCATATGCTTGCTGCAAGTGGTCTCATTTGTTGATCTAATGTCGCTTGGTGACATAACTGTAGCTCTACATATGCAGATAAACCAGGCAGATATGCCAGGCAATGTCCTACAGGAATGTCAAGCGTCACTACTCACAAAAAGTACCTCCAACGGACACTCATGAAGTCCTGACCAGCCTAACTCCCACATCTAAACCACTACTAGCTATTAGTGTTCTTTCAGTGTCACCACTGAGTGATAGCAGGAACACTTCTTTGTCTGTGAGCTATCATTTTGTCGGAGATGCACATCCAGTGGTTAACCTGGCCTTGGCTATGTTCTGGGCCTTGGTTTTGGCATGGAAGATCACGGCAGTGTCTTTCTAATGCATCTTCATCAGTGTCCTATTGTAACCACCTACTGCATTAATGTTCCACACCAGTTTCTGCCACACCTTGTCCCAGATGGTCCAGTCTGCTTTACCGTCGTTCAGCATTCTCCTGCCATGTATGTGTGTGTGTGTGTGTGTGTGTGTGTGTGTGTGTGTGTGTGTGTGTGTGTGTGTGTGTGTGTGTGTGTGTGTGTTGGACCTGCAGAAACACTTCAGTCTCCTATTGGTTGAACTTTTCCAGTTATTTCCATTTTTATGGTACTATGACAGACCAACTATACCTGTAGATACACATGTGGATAAGTGTGACTTTGCAGGATCATCCATGTCAGGCAAGTCTTGCTCCCTCACTGCCTCTAGCACTACTGTGGTGGGCATAACCCATTGTGTTACTATGAGGTAACTGTTCTGACAGTGTGCCACAGTGCGTTAGCTGTGGGCAAGTGAGCAATGCGTGCTGCCCCTTATGCCTGTACCAACAGCACAGTGTCCACTGTAATGTTGGACTGGCATCCTCTTTAGTATGTCTAAGTGCCTATCCAACATTATGAAAACAGTCACACACCAGCACTGTAACTCAGCTTTCCAGTTCCTTATGCCCTGACTGGATGCCCTCCACAAGACTGCAGTCTGTCCTTACTGCTCCCTGTGCCCTGGCCATTTGCAAATTTTGCACATAGGACTGCATTCTTTCCTGTCTGTTCCCTTTAGTGTTTCAGTTTGAGCCCCTGCACCACATCCGGCAAGATCTCTACTATGGCCATGGCAGTGCTACTGCACACAATAATCCACTGAGTGATACAGTGCAACAGCCTTGCACCCTTAAGCAGTGACTGCAATGGTGGTGTGAATTACCAGTAATCATGTCTCCTGTCACATCCCCTATATGTCAGTATGCACATTATCTACTTTCTTTGGTATTCTGAGTTGCTCACTATAATGTGCTCTCCTGCAAAATGATGAACAAGCTTTTTATTATGCTCTAACAGTTATCACACCACAACGTTTATGATAATCAGTTGATTTAGTGTGATTGCCTGTGAAATCTGACAACAACACTTTGCATTATCAGCTATATTCCAAACCACGTTGCCTTGTCTGGCTCACACATGGGCATTGAAATGAAATACGGGTAAGTACCTGGAAGCCTGATTATACTACTACTGCAGATTTGCATCAAGTTAATAACAGTGGTCATCATCTTATCCTGTCATGGCTGTGCTCAGACATAGATAGCATGAAGGGTGTGCATGCCAGTGTACCATGGCCATACAACTATTGCCTTCCTCACACTACTAATCTCATGCATCACACTCCCATAGACAGGCATCCTGATACTGTGCTACCAGTCAATTCATATTATGTGGTGTCTGTGATGTGCAGTGTTGTGCCCCAGTTATAATTTTTGCTGCTGGACTTGACCTAGCAGGTGGTCATGGCCTCAGCAGGATCTGACTCTAGCAGGTCTCCTGTGTGTTACAGCAAGGAGTGCAAAATCATTTTACACTTGCTACAAAGACAACATTCTTATGAGTTATGAAGGTCCCCTGTATAAAGTGGACACCTGACATGCACTTGCAAGAGAGGTAAGTAATGCTGTGGGAATCATCTGTACTTATAAGCATTGGCAGCAGCACTACAGCAATATGGAAAGGTGCTGCCAAGACCTTGCTCTGCCAAAGTTAAGAATAGGTAAAGGAAAATCAGCTTCCATTTTACAGGGAGACATCTGTTTTTGCTGAGTTCCTGTATAGTAGTTCTGAAAAGCACATCTATGCATGCCACATCTTATGATGAGTATGCTGTGCTCACAATGTCTTATTTCTGTTTAGCAGAGGAAGAAGAAATTGTGACTACCAGGATAGACTTTGGGAGGGTGGCCTAATGGTTAAGGTGTTTGCCTTACAAACACAAGGTGCAGTGTTTGAGTCTCACAAGGGATAATTGGCTAGGCTTAAAATGGCTCGCATGGGCAGTTAGCTTAGTACTAACCTATGACTGCCAGTGGAGACAGACAAGACAATCTATACAATGGATTAAACGCAATGCATTGTTGCTATTATCGAATCTGTGCATAACCTGTTTACCAGAGCACTGAGCATTATTAATTAATTATTTATGATTGTCTTTTACTGTTTCACCATTGCTTTATATATAGCTAGTTTTCATCTATTTACTGTGCTTCTGTGCTACTGTCCTAAACTATGATAATATGATATGCATTTGTCATGTCTGTATAACATGTATAACAATTGAACACTTTTTCTTTTTTTGCATTTTAGTGTTTCCCCATTGTTGCTTAGCTGTTCCTTGGCTTTCTACAGTCTACTGTTCTACATATGTGGTGGTTATGCAAGATTGATTTTTCCTGGTGTTATCCTCTGTTACATAAAAGTTATTCTATAGCCATTGTTTCATATGGCTTTGCTGCCTGTTGTTTCTCCTTCTTGGACTTCTCTTAATAAAATGTAACCACATTATACTGACCATTGTATTACTGCCCCGTTATTTTCTCTTTCTCATTCTGTTTTAATTATGCTGCTTTGTTGTAATTTTTCTCCACTTATTTTCATTTTTTCAGGTTTATCAGCTTTGGTAAATGCAGTAGTGATACAGTAACTACCATGCTCTGCACCAACCATTGTGCTGACCACTGGGTCCTTAGCCACTGGCCTGCCTCTCTGAAGGGTGATGAAGGTCATGCTGTGCAGGATGATCTGGATGGCTTGCTGTTGGATTGCATTTGCTTCTCGAGTAGGAGACATATTCTACTATTCAGAGTGTGGTGCAAAGTGGTACTCCTGGGTAACCTGACATGAGGTTAAGTGGCTGGTGGGAACTGAGGTGGGCACAGCTCACTGCCTATATTATCCCCCTACAGCACCATTTCATTTGGCTTGTACAGCCACATAGCTGGCTACCCTACCCATGGGTGCACCAGTGGCACTACCCTCAATGTCAGGCATGGATATGAATGACTTCTAGAAGGGTTTGATACCCAGTCATGGTGTTCCACCTCCTTGTGTGTCACTCCCATTCCCTTGGTTGAAGTCCAGTCTTCCCCATCACCAGCTGTCCACCCTTTGTCTATCTTTGCATCTCAACTGGATCACCTTTTTATGTCAGTATCTCCCCTCTCAGTCTTTGTCTGCTTTATATGTTTGTGTGTCTGCCTATGTTGCAATTTCTATACCCTCTTTCCTACCTACAGATTCCCTGCTATGCCCTTCTTCCAAATCCACCCTCCACCACTCACCCTTTCCTATTGTCCTTCTGTGTATTCCTCTGCTTGCTCTTCCCCCTGCCTGACTGCCCTATCAGCCCCTTTCCTTCCCATTTATAAAACAAAACCAGTTATCCTTTTACTGTGTTATGCTGCAGCAATACGTCACTTTGAAGAATGTGTAAACATGCATATTACTTGTCATGTTACCTACGGGGTCACATAACAATGCATAGACCAGTCCACTTGCTTGAGCGGTAACTACCATTTTCACAAATGTAAGGGTTCATTATGCAGCACTGTCCCAGGCATATATTTGCTTTGTCAAAACTTTTGCATACCTAAGCCTTACTGGGCCACATTGCTCTATCTTGATCATACACTTATCACTGCAGTCACATTATGATTCTTTCTGAATACCCCACATGAAAAGCCAGTGCTGGCAATAACCTCACAGCCTAAGTTTTGAAAAACTATGGTTAAAGTTCTTTATTTTGTCTGCCCTACTATCTCCCAGCCTTCCAACCTAAATATGCCATTTTGTTCTTAAAAAGTATCTGCATAAGGCGGTAGCACTTTTCTGGTTTAATTTAAAACTGTTGATTAAATAGTTTATTGAACTTTTGAGTCCATTTGTAAACAAATACCAAAAAGAAGGTTATCTTGACTTCAGAATGATATTTAATATGACTAAGGACTATCGGAGGCATCTAAGAAGGTGGTATAGAGATATGTCCATCCTCCATTTAAGAGACAAAGCCTGCTACCTGAAGTGCTTAGGCATCTTCTGGTATACACACACACACACACACACACACACATACACACACACACACACACACACACACACACACACACACACACACACACACACACACACACACACAAATACAATTGATTTAGCAGACTAGGTATGCTCTCTCTTGTAAATTTCTAGATCTGCTCCTGGCTATGGGATTCAGACTGATGTATTGGATTTCTAGGTCCACTAGTCTTTGTTGCTGCTTTCTGATGTATGTTGCCTCATATTGTTTCATTCTGTCATGTCTAGATTCAGTGAAATTGAGGCAAATGATATTTGTGCATTTTAAGTTTAATTTTACTGAGATGGTATAAGACGAGTGTGTGTAAGTATGTTTAACATACTGGAAGTTTTTATTCAAACAAAATATGATAGTTACACTCTAATGACAGACTTTCATTTAATGTGCACTTTATTATGGCACACACCATTACTCATTTTATTATTCTGTTACCAATATTCAATGTTCATGCAACACAACCATTTATTTAGCAATAAATTATGTATCCTACTACCAAAACAGAAGTGTTCTTAATCATTAGGCATACAATAGAAAGGGTGTGGATACCAACTGCTAATAAGGATGACTCACAGCTCCAAGTAATATGAGAAAATCCAGCACCTTCTTTCCCATCTGCCCTACTCCCACACCACGCTCAGATGAGATTCTTCCCACTCGCTAATAACAGCTATCCCCTCCTGCATGTTATCAACACCTGCCTCCTGTCTCATTAGCAAGACACTGCAACAAGCCTTTTTATATATTTGTCTTTTATTTCTTTTGCATTATTCTGTATCAAACATTTAGCTGGCTCGTCAACATACTGCAACAACTATAAGAGGACTGGAACCTATCCAAGCCTCAGGGCTTCAGCCCAATAGATACTGTAGGAAATGTCTTAGTGGGCCAACAGACTTAGAACAGCTGGATGCAGAATCTATGAGAAACGACAGCCAGTGCACACTTCCTAATGCGTATGCAGAAGCAGCATTTGTGCCAAAAGGGAAGTCCTTTTTGGAACACTGGATGTCAACATTCTAAGACATGTGATTTTGGGTGGGAATGCTTAGCACCTGCAACATTTCACCTCCTGGGATATGAAGTGCTGTTTATTTTAAAAGCAAATTTCACACTTACACTAAGCATTCACTGGCAAGGCAGCCTGTAGTAAAAGTGGGTCAGTTAAAAAGAAAAAAGAAAAGAAAAACAATTATGACAAAAACTAAGAAAGCACAGAAGTAAATCTTCTTTGGATGGTTAAAATGCTGCTTTGATCCTTTTATTTCTTACTCTAGTATTTCTAAAGCTCTTAATAAAAAGGATTGTACAGCACTTCAAATGAAAGGGCAGTTTCAGCTATAATACAGAAGTGCATTAACAGCATTAATATTTTTGCATAATTCATATGGACTGACTTCATGGTCCGAGCAATCTCTTAAGTAGTCCAGCCCCAGAACATTCAGGATTTTGGTGGATCTCATATAAATAATTGTTTGGCTCTTACACATGAATAACATATTAGTTCTAGCTTGAAATTTATATTTTCTCCATTTATATTTCAGAGCAGTCATTTTTAACAGCAGCATTAAAGCCAGAAAAATCCTATTAAGAGTAAGAACATGACCCTGTAAACTTGTGCACATTGTGGGAGCATTCAGTACAACTGTCCCTGAGTCCAGTTCTGCAGACGCTGAGATCAGAATTCATTCCCATCTTCCACTGCCTAATTCTGCCTTTTCGGTATTCATGTATGTGTCACTGTCTGACAACTATTGACTTCCAAGTGGAAAGCATCATACAACATTATGCATGCGTTTTCTCATCCAGGACAATATTCAAATCACACAGAGACAGGTTTGCAATGAATTGATATGTAGCAATGAATGAGGTGCTAATTTAGAAGTGAATACTAAAAAAAATGTATTATTATATATTAGGATCCACCAAACATTTCACTTTAGAACCTTAACCAGACAGTGCTTGCAGGTTACCTATGAAAAGAGACAATTGGGTCTAGTGGGTACCTGCTTAATAAATGAATCAAATAAAAATAAATAACATAAGAAGATTAAAAAAAGAAGAAGATCTATAGATAAGCCTGCATTATAAGAGATGATGGTTCATTTCACAGTGACTATATTTCTGTGAAATATCATACTTGTATTAGTGCTAAAATAGTGAAACATAAATAACTGTGATGGCCCAGGACTCATCTTTGTGTGTTTTTTTTCAGCAAAAGGAGGAATTTAATATTTGTCACGTTAAGCTCCCGAAAATCTTTAGCCCTGCTGATCATTCACAGCTATGTTAACCAGCAGGGTTGAGGATATTCATTTATAACTATTTTAAAAGACATACAATCTAATTACTGACTCCTTTATTTACCTTTAAGTATTGTTTGATACTTTAAGATTTTCCACAAATTCAGAAGGAAAACAAATTAATAAAATTAAAAAAATAAATAAATAAAATAAAAAAAATATATATATATATATATATATATATATATATATATATATATATATATATATATGGGTCCACTTCAAAATACTGATTTTCAAAATACCTAAACTCAGAATACTATATTACATCAGCTAACCCTTAACATAGCGAACGCTGTATAATTAACCCTATTATGTCAAAACATCAAAATGCTGAACACACAGAACAGTGATTTTTTTCCCCAGGGAAAAAAATCTCTGCCCTGCAAGAAAAAAAAAAAAAAACCCAAACACAAAATAAAGTGGGGAGCTTCGCCACCCACCCCGCCCTGATGTGGGGAGCTGTGCCTCCTCCCTACCTCCCTACTTAAATATACCAACTCCGAGATCGCACCACAGTGGAGTAAATGGCAAAGTCCCAAAAACAGCTCAGTGATTTTTTTTCCCTTGGGGAAAAAAAACACTGTTCCGTGCTTTTGGGATTTTACTATTTCGAGTAAACAGGGTCGATTAAACAGTGTTCGCTATTTTAAGCATTCACTGATTTAATAGGAACCCATTTATATATATATAAATGGTACTTTTCCATTATCGGGGCAACACTGTTAATGCGATCTTTCAGCTGTAATCCAGTCCCCTATCATGTCCGGTAACCTCATGTCAAAGTAAGAAGTATTACTTTGAATAATTAATTAATTTGTAGTAAATAACTTTTAATTTGGACTTTCACACACATCTGCTTGACAGAGGTGTTAAGGTACTACATTACAGCTGAACGATCGCGTTACAGTGTTGACCCGATAAGTTAGAAAGGCAGAAAGTATAAAATACAGCAAAACATCAAATTAAGGCAATGCTCTTGTTTCTATTTTTTCCACAGACATCAGATGGTGATATGTACAACACAATTACTGCATATAATCAACTATGTCCCTGTGGTGAACGAGTAAAAACATGTAGTCATGCTGAATGTATGTAATCCGACAGATTCCCGTTCTCCTTCAGGCATGTGAAATGATGTTACAAAGACAACTCTTACTGTGTCATGACTGTAATCACTTTGTCGCAGATGCAAGATGGCAAGGAACTATAAGTACAGATTTGGATGTGGACTTCTTTGAATACAACGTTGTATAGTATGCATGATTTGCTTACAATGTAGAAATACCCATAATAGTACTCATTTACTGTTGTTATTACGATTCTGTTATCGGGCAAACACTTTCAAATCGTTTCCTCAGCTCTGAATCTACTGGTGAACCCTATTTGCTTTTTGATGTTAATCTTAACAGAAGTGTGTGAAATTATTAAATGGGTAATATTTTTAAAAACAAAAGTGTAAGTTGCACACACCTGTTAAGATTAACATTTCAAAAAAAAAAATTAAAAAAAAAGTTTAACACTAGATTCGGAATTCAAGGAACCGCTTTGACAGTGTTGCCTTAAAATGGAAAAGTGCCATATAAATATATATATATATATATATATATATATATATATATATATATATATATATATATGTACATATATAAATATATATGTACATATATAAATATATATATATATATATATGTATGTATACATATATAAATATATATATATATATATATTATATATATATATATATATATATATAAATATATATATATATATTTTCATTTATTTATTTTTACATTTGTTAACCGGGTTAGTCTGTCTGGGTTCTTAGAAGCCCTTTTTCAGCAAAGACCCAAGGAGAAAAGCTCACAAAAAAAAAAAATGTTTTAAGTAAACAAATACTAAGAACAAAGATAAACACAGATCACATTTTATGTATGCATACTTCTGAAGTAATTACATAACATGCAATAAAGGAATATACAGAATTGATGGAATTACAAGACAATACATATATGGACATTTTCATGTAGTATGGCAAGAAACTAAGCAGAAATATGGTAAGACTAAGGTCAATACATTGCTGAACCAAGGTACTAGGCATGAAGTAAGTAAATATACAGATAAGGTTGTGTGAACTTTGGAAGTTAATAAATAAATTAAAGAACAGTAATAAGGGATTATGGGAATTGAGTGTAACATGAGCTAACTAGTATGGAATATGACTGAAAAAATGTGTAGGTAGTAGTAAGAGAGAGAGCTAGAAGTGATACAGTTAAGTTAGGTTATACCTGAATGTTTCTTGGGTATTAGTTTAGAGTATGAACATATCCAATTTGATAGGAAAAAATATTTAAGCTGTTTCTTGAAGGCATTTTTGTCTTTAAGTAGTCTAAGGGCTAAAGGGAGTGTGTTCTAATTTTTTGCAACTGAGTGACAATAGAGTATTTTCCCAAAGGTTTTGTGGGTCTATATTAGAACACCAAACATTCAAAATGTTGAGTGTTCTAATATCGAACCCTACCAATCAAAAATTCAAAACATTGAAGATTCAGAACAGCAAATTTTTTCCTAGGGAAAAAATTTGATGTTTCAAAACACATACACACAACACAAGCACACCAAACAAACAGCAATCCACACACATACACCTAAACTCTTACACCTAATCCTACACTAAACTTTACATACACCACTAACTATCCACTTACCTTAACCCAAACCCTAACCCTAAGGTCCGTCACTATCACACAGTAACCTCACCCACGCCCTAACCCTAAGTCACCTACCCTGCCCTAACCCTCATGTCCACACAATCGCACACTTACCTGACCTGCGCCCTAACCCTAACTCACCTAACCCACCCTAACCCTCATGTCCACACAATCGCACACTTACCTGAACCCGACCCATAACTTTCTACCAGAGCGCTGAAAATATTGAAGCAACAGAAATGGACAACTGAATTCTTTCCCTAGGAAAAAATTTGTTTTTCTGTTTCTTCGATATTTTCAGCATTCGCTGAAAATGGGTCGATATTAGAACACTCGACATTTTGAATGTTCGATGTTCTAATATAAACCCAGTTTTGTTTGGCTTATGAACTTCAAGAAAGTATTGATTAGTATTTCTTAGTGGGCGTTGAGGAGTATAAAGTGTCAGAGAATTTGCAAGGGATGGACAGGAATTAGGATTGTTTAGTATATTGTGGGCTATAAGGAGTTGGGATTGAGTGGAAAATTCAGGCCAGTGTAAAGCCTTTAATAAGAGACAGTGATGGGATTTGTAAGGTTGATTTGCAGCAAATCTGGCTACTTTGTTATATGTGGTTTCTAGTTTGGATATTAGGTTACTCAGTATATGGGTAAGAATAGGTGAAGCATAGAGTAGGGATGATAGAAGCAGGGATTGGGATGGCCTGGATGCACAGGGAAGAAAGTTTTTGTGACGGTAAAGCAGACCTAGTTTTTGGTGTTTTTTTTTTATTGAGCTATGAATGTGATGGTTGAATTTAAGTTCATCATCAATTATTGCTCCAAGGAGTTTTGTTTGGGTGTCAAGAGGAATTTTAGTTCCATTAAGGGATGTTACGGAAAAGTTCTGTTTTGCATGTTCCAGATTTTTAGGTAGGAAAAGTAGTAGCTTAGTTTTGCTCGCATTTAGCAGGGACTGGTTGGATTGTAGCCAATTTTCAACTGAGTGGAGTGAGTTTTGTGTAAGGGATTGAAGGTTTTCTATGTTGTCAGCAGAGTTGATGATGGTTGAGTCATCAACATACTGAATAAAACTGGATTGGGGGCAGGAAGAGAAAAGGTCATTGGTAAATACATTGAAGAGGAGAGGGCCCAATATTGATCCTTGTGGGACCACTGTCCTAACTGCTAGAAAGGGGGAGTAGGAAGAGTTCCATCTAACATCCTGGTGTCTATTATTGAGGTAATCACAGAACCAGGAGGTGGTGGAGTTTGAGAAGCCTAGGTTGGAGAGTTTATGGTGAAGTATGGTATGAAATACGATGTCAAATGCTATTGACAGGTCCAACTAGAGGGCTGATGCTATTTTGCTATTATCCCTGACTTGAGCAATGTTATTAGTAAAGGATACAAGAGCGATAACTATTCTATGTGTGGGGAGGAAATCATGTTGAGTTGGTGTAAGTAGGTTTTCTTGTAGCAGATGATTAAGTACTTGCTTATGAATACACTTTTCCAGTATTTTGGAGAGAGGAGACAGTATGGCAATTGGTCTGAAATTGGTTGGCTCAGTGGAGTTTCCTCCTTTATGAAGAGGTACTACAAAAAATTTCTTCCAAATTTCAGGGACTTTGCCTTCTTTTATGGATTTATTAATCAGGATATATATGGGGTAAGCTAGAGATGTAGCTGCATGTTTAAGGAATAATGGAGGAAGGTTATCAGCTGAGGGTGAACCAGGTTTTAGTTTAGTTAAGAGCAACTTGATATAAGAGGTGGGAACAGGTGATAGTGAGAATGAGAGTGAGGGTGAGATAGGTGAATCAGAGGTGGATGAAGATGTAGATGGACTGAAAGAGGTGCGGGTGGAGAAGTTAGTTACAGCTAAGTTTTCGATGGTTTCAATGAAGAGCTTATTAAGGAGGGTTGCTATTTCCAGAGGAGTCTTGTCAGAATAAGGTGTGGGTGGGGTAGGAGTACCAGGTGAGAGAAGTTTATTGATAGAGTTCCAGAATTTTTTAGGATTACAGTAGGGATTAAGTGGGGATTGGTAATAGTTCTTTTTATCAAGATTGATTTGTTTCTTAGCTTTGTTTCTAAGTTCCTTGAAAGAGATAAGGTTAGAAGAAGTATTATTGCTTTTCCAAGTTTTCCAAGCTTTATCTCTGGTCTTCATGAGTGTAAGGGTAGTTTTAGTTAGCCATGGGGCATATCTGAATTTGATGCAAGTTTTCCTAGTGGGGGCAGGGGAGTTGAGGATGGATAGAAAGGTGGTGTTGACGTGAAGGACTGCTTCATTGAGAGTGAGATTAGAGAGAAAGGACCAGTTTATAGTAGACAGGAGGTGATTTTGTGAGTCAGGAGAAAAGCTAGATAGATCATGGGTCACCTTATATTGTTGTGCTTTATGCAGGAGTTCAGAGTTTCTGTGAACTAGTAAAGGTAGGTGGTCACCTAATGTGTCTGGTAGAGTGGTTGGATTATGGTGATGTTGGGGGTGAGATACTAGTATCCAGTCAATAAGTGAACCAGTAGAGGAAAATTTATGAAGGTGGGTAGGGGAAGAGATGAGCTGTGGGAATCCATACAGGTTGAGAGAGGTAGAAGGTGATTCTTTATTTATCTGCAGCCAGTCAATATTGACATCTCCTAGTAGCATGGTTTCATAAAGGTTAGTTTTAAATATCCAGGATAGAAAGTGATCTAAAATGGGGAAATTATTTCCAGGAGGGATATAAATTGATGCAATGGCAAGTTTTTTTATGGTGGCTAAGTTTAAAGTCAGTTAAAATTATCTCAGCTGGGAGAAAGTCAGATATGGGAAAAGAGATAGGGGAGACAGACAGGCAGTTAGAATACATGACTGCGACTCCGTCTCCTCTTTTTGAAAGTCTGTCATGCCTGAGGATATTGTAGCTAGGGGAAGAATTTCAGAATTAGAAATACTTGGTTTTAACCAGGTTTCACACAAGGCAAGTATGTTTGGGTTATGTTGAGTGATCCAAGCATGAAGTGTGTTGTTTTTTTAACTATACTTTGAATATTTATAGATGAGAGAGTGAGTCTTTTTTGGGGAATAGTACTAGTAATGTATGATGGAGAGGTGGAAGAGAGCACAAAGGTGGTATAAATTAATCTGCTTCTAAACCTCAAACCTTATATAACCAAACTTCATTTTCAGGAGATGAAAAAAGCTGAAATGCCTAAACAGCAAATTTTTCCCAGTGGAGAAAAGGACATGTTGGGCATGTGTTACAATTCCTTGTAGTGCCTGGAATTTTACCTGCTCCATGCACTATAGTTAAACAAAGTTAAAATGAAAAAAAACATATGTCTTGTATCGGTAAAGCAGTGAGGAAGTGGCTGATGTCCTTAAGTATTCCCTGTGTAAGGGAATCAGTTTGAATTAAAATAGCTGTGATAATGTTGCAGACAGCAGGCAGAAACAGTAGTTGAAACAAAGCCGTTTCATGTCCTGCTGCTGCTGCTAATGGCCATCACTGTCAGCTTTTAGTGCCAGACTCAATGTTAACAACACATAGGGTGTGCTTACCAATTGTTAATCACCTTATTAAGCACTGTCAAGGTTGAGTCTCACTCTAGAGTAGTGCTGAATTAGGATATAATTTAACTGTTATTGGAACATAATCACAGCTCTCTCTCTCTCTCTCTCTCTCTCTATATATATATATATATATATATATACTGAACTGATAGCAAATGGGTTATAATTGGAGACCTGACTATACTCTTCTATAATATATATAATCATAATAGTAATAATAAATATTAGTAATATTACATAATAAACAAAATATTAAATAATATCTATGTGTCACCTGCATTGATGGCATAGATGGATAAATCTCTAACCATGGCACAGGTGGCCTTTATTTGATTAACAGCTTTGGTACCTGACTGCACAGGAAGATAGTATGGGCATGTCCAACATGGGTGGAAAATATGGTGGTCCTAGTCAGCCTACACCATTACTCTGCTGACACAGCCTTTGCTAGAGGACAGAGGCATGTCAGGATGCTGGCACAGGGAGGAAGTGGACATGAACACCCAAGGCAATTATGGTATCTCTTGTTGGCTTTTGTGGAGTAGCATGCATGTGTGGACAAAAGTGTATAGGTAGTCCTTGCTGTGACACAAGTGGAGAAGTTAGGCCATTCATAATAAGCATCCTTATAGCCAGGATGCCGGAAAGGGTAGAAGCAACCCCAATGTCTGCCTGTATGACTGTCTCCCAAATAGCTCTCATCCTAGTAGATTAGCACATTCTCCAGCACTGGGGAATAAATGAGTGTCCAATAGTGGGAGGACTAATGGTCAACAGGCAGGAAGTCAGGTGGGGGAAAAGGGAAAAATACTTGATCAAAAATTATAAATAAATAATAGTCATCTGCCAAGTTATGTAAATTATTTGTACATTCATGCACCGTACTTCCAGAGGAAGTCAGTGGTATAACAGATTTAGGGATTTACCATCAATCAGACCAACTGCATTCTCATTTCCATCCTCTCTCCACTATCAAAAATTGTAGAAAAAGTGTATACATTCACAGTTACTTAAACATTTTCTGGACTCTAGCCTTCTTTCCCTCACTCAGCATAGCTTCAAACCCTTACATTGCACAATCACTGCCTTACTTAGATTCCTAAATGCAGTAAACCTGTAGTTACATTCTTGGACATATGTCCACTACACATCCACCACTACATGATTTCATATATATCTAAGAGATCTCAGACAGTCAGCTCCTGGTCTCCCTCTCAGTCATTAGAGGAACACCCCAAATGTCCGTTTTGGGTCCATTTTTATTCACCATATTTATTAAATTCAGACAGCAATCCTGCCACTATCATCCAATATGCAGATGATTCCGTCCTCATCAGCTTAGCCACTACCTTAGACAGATTGCAAAGATATCCCAAAGAATAAAAACAAACAAAGCACCCTATAACAGCTAAAGGCAGTCCTTGGATAAAATGTGAAAACTGAAGAAAAGCCTGGCAAAACTACCACAATGAGAATCACTTCCTCCTTTAATAGAAACAAACAAACAGGTAAACGAATAAAACCCAAGAGCTCTAGTAAAAGATGTGCACTTTCAGCTCTTCAGCCTTCATCAGATCTAAAAATGAGCTCTATTCACTAGTTTAAAAACATAGTCCCATCCAATCAGAGGTTTGTCATTTAGTGACATCATACTGAGTAGGTGTAACACACTTTTTAACATCTTAAAGCTATAGCTCTAGCTGCAAAAACCAAACCTTCCTAACATTAAAATAAAGTCATGAAGAAAACATTCAGAAAATTTTGAAGCATCTGTTTTTAAGCAGTGGCTTCAGTGGTACTATATTGTTTATACCTGGATGCCTGTCGGCTCTAAGGTTTATTATGATGATGTGTTTATTTTGTGGGATGGCAGTGTCCAAGATTTACTTGATTTTCAAGAATATTTGAATGGGACCACTGATTTCCTTAGGTTCACTCTTAATTATTGAAGTAAAGAAATGGATTTCTTGGATGTACGACTCACCTATGATGTGGACTTAGGTATAAACACCTGTATTTATTGCAAAGAGACATGGAAGAACCATTACCTACATAGAAATAGCATGCACCCTCATCAAATTTTCAAAAATATCCTAGAAAATCAGATCATTAGAACTTCTAGGCTCTGTACAAGAGAACGTGATTTAACACAAGAAACTGAGCAGATACAGGTCTTTTTACAGGATAGAGGCTATTTGGAACGAGAAATTGTTATGAGAGCAGATAAGCTGGAGAATATTAGGAAAACAAATGGATGTCCTTCATTCAGGAAATAAGATGTGATGAGGCAAACAAAAAGGAATTCGAGAGAGACAGCAAATCTCAATAAGACTCTAAATTGTCTGCTGACCTATAGCTCTGACTCTCGACCAGTATGTGACACCATACTCAAGTACTGGCCAGTCTTGACAGAGAATGAAAAAATTAAAGAGATAGTAGGGGAGAAACCACATTTTACTTACAAGAACAAAAAGAACTTAAAAATAGGATGCTATGCTTCAAAGATGGAGTGTCAAAGAGAATTGGATTCCAGACATCTAAGAAAGGTACTTATAGATGTGGCAAATGCAAAGCTTGCCCTTATATAAACACCAGCCACTGATTCTCACATCCTATTTCTGGCCAAGATTTCCATTTTAATGGATATGCTACCTGCCTTTCCCAAGATTTAGTTTATCTAGCTAGTTGCAAGAAATGTGTAGCTTCCTATGTAGGTTTAAAGCTAGAATTATGCAACATCTGCGTGATATCACTAAAGCTGATACTAATAATGCATTAGCCACTCATGTTATACAGTTTCCCACACACTTATTTACTTTTATGGTCTTGGATCACATCGTACCCATATTTCGTGGAGGTGACCTTAAAAATCTTACAGAAATACGAGAAACTGAGTGGATAATAAACCTTAGAGCTGACAGGCATCCAGGTATAAACAGTATAGTACCACTGAAGCCTCTGCTTAAAAACAGATGCTTCAAAATTTTCTGAAAAATTTCTTCATGACTTTATTTTAATGTTAGGAAAGCCTGGTTTTTGCAGCTAGAGCTATAGCTTTAAGATGTTAAAAAGTGTGTCACACCTACTCAGTATGATGTCACTAAATGACAAATGTCTGATTGGATGGGACTATGTTTTCAATCTAGTGAATAGAGCTCATTTTTAGATCTGATGAAGGCCGAAGAGCCGAAAGCACTCATCTTTTACTAGAGCTTGGATTTTATTCGTTTACCTGTTTGTTTGTTTCTATTAAAGGAGGAACTGATCATATTGTGGTGGTTTTTCCAGGCTTTTATTCAGACATCCCAAAGAATATTTCACAAACACAGAAACATGGTCATGAAATAAGCATCTTTTTCTTAACCCCCCCCCCAAAAAAAAATTAATGCTGTTCACACCTAAACATCTCTTAAATGCAATATGCCTAGTTACTATCACTTCAGCACTAAAACTACTATTAAAGTAATTGCCTATGCAAAACTTCTAGGAGTAACTGTAAATTCTAAGATAAAATTTGAAACTAAAGATATTAGATTTCTAATAAGTATCTTTATGTTGCTAAAATTCTACATTAATAAAAATTGGTTAAACCTCAGTTCTTTACAATGGGAACAATTTGAAGAATTGGTATTACATTATTCTAAATGTTTCAAATTTTTATAGTACTTTCATCAAGGCAACAAGGCCTACAAGCTATCTCTGGAAAAATCCTAGAATTTATATCTTAGAATACTTTTCTAAATATTTGTATTCACTCATCACCTCTACTGAAGGTTCTGTGTTTACCTCCTTGGGAGTTACTTTTCCCACCTACCCTACCATAAGTCATCTAGTTAACCCCGTCCCTACCATAAGTCATCTACTTTTTCTACTACCCATTCTAACCCTCTTCAAATCAACCTCCAGGATTCAGCAAGTTCTGCATGGTGTGCAGCAATAGTGCAAGAGCTGCTGCAGGCAATATGAGCGATGTGCAATCCAGGAACGAGCTCCCAACACGTGCACGAGTGCTCCTGCACTATTCCTTCATGGACGCAGCTCCTGTATGCTAATTACCCCATTTGCTTGTCAAAACCATGCAAATGAGGTGAATTAGTGATCTCAGAAGCAGGCAGATGTCCGTGCAGGAATAGTGTAACATGCAGAAATGTATTTGTCTACTAACCGAATACATTTCTGCAAATTACAAAACGGAGGCATGACAGCTAGAAAGAAAGCATGTATTCAATGTAGTAGGCATGCCAATGGCCAAATATATGGCCATTGGCATGGGAAATAGTTGCAAAATTATAAAAAATAACTTTTTTTGGCCTATTTTGGCCATTTAAACGTAGTGCAGTGGTGTGCAAACGGGATCGGCCCAAAAATTTAAATAAAATGAGAAAAGTCAATTTTAAGATGATTATGCATTTTGCCATTATATTCAATGACATCCATACGACAACAAGACCATGGAATAGTGGTTGCTAAGGGGAAAGGATGAGTGTCAGTTTTGTAACCATGCATTAGCAGTCAGTTCTATGCAAATGAGGGAAATGATGCTGAATCACAGATTTTCCCTCAGTGCTAGCTTGCACCCAACCATGTAGGTGCAGCAAGACCATGACATAAGCCTCAGAGCTTGATGACCTAATAAGGGTGTGTGTCATGCTTGCTGTAAGCTGAGTAGAGCTCTGAGGCCCATGTTTATGCTTAGCTAAGCACAGCTAAGGCAGAGGGTGGGTCTAAGGCTATATTGCCTTACACCATGAAATGCTGAGTGTGTTTATGTCCAGGGTGGGCCAGTTTCTGCTAAACAGTGTTTAGATTACCTAAATGGGTCTGCGGCTCTCACCGGGTTCAAAAAAATAAAAAACAGGAAATCGCAGCTCTGTTCACATCTGAGCACTGGGTATGCGCTGCTCACCTCGGGGCTTAAACAGGAAGGCAATGGGAAGGGAAAACAGCAGTATGAAGGCAATCAAGGAGAACTAGCAAAGCTGGCAGTTGAAATGTATCAGAATCAGCCAATTACACAGGCAGCAGCCCAGCACACTACTATAAACTATGCAAACACTTTTCACTGTTTTTTTTCACAAATTCTACACCACCGGTGCACACAGATGGGGGAATTTTACCAGACAAAACTAACAAAATGATAGTGGCTGCTGTCACTCTCATATATCAATATGTGGAAGAGGCTGAAAGTGGTGAGGATGTGAATGCTGATGAGCAACCCACAGGGAGGAGAAGGAGAAGAGTGTACAGACCCAGGTTAACCTACCAGGGGCTACATGAGCTGGAGATAGTGGAGCACTATAGGGTGGACAGGGACCTCCTACAGCAAATTGTTGAGCTGTGCCTGCCATGCCTTACACACAGAACCAACAGAGGGGAACCCATCCCAGTGGAGACCAAGGTATGTGTTGGCTTAAGAATACTAGACACGGGTACCTTCCACAGGCCAACTGGGGATATGATGGGGATCTCACAGGCATCAGTATTCAGGGTACTCCACCAGTTCCTGGATGCCATGTCAGCACATGCCAGTGAGCACATATATTTCCTCAACACCCATGAGGCGTTGACCAGCATTGTGCATCTCTTCTATCAAATAGCTTAATACCCTGAGGTAGTGGGTGCTATAGACTGCATGCACATACACATGAAAGCACCACCTGGTGTGCGGGGTAGAGTCTACATTAACTGCAAGGGCTTCCCCTCCATCAACTGCCAGGTTGTGTGCAATGCCCAGGACATTATAATGAATATGTGTACTGGCAGCCCTGGAAGTTATCACGACTCCCACATCCAGTATAGGACACAGTTGTACCAGAGATTTGCCAGTTGGGACATCCCATATGGCCACCTAGTGTGGGATGCTGGTTACTCACTGGAGCCATGGCTGATGACACCCATCAGAAATGCACACACACACCCGAACAAGGACTCCATAATGAGGCACACGCACAAACGAGAATCATAATAGAGCATGTGTTTGGGATGCTCAAGTCATGGTTCCAGTGTCTGGACATATCTGGTGGAGCCTTGCAGTACTCTCCAGCTACATGTACACAAATTTTCATTGTATGTGCCATGCTACACAATATGATCCTGCGGAAGCAGCTGCAGCAGGAACAGCACGGGGCAGGGCCACACAGCTCCCCACCATTGCCAAGGCCATCACAGGCACAGAGTGACTCAGAGGAGGAACAACCTGAGCCTGCCCCTGTAGGAAGAAGGAGGCATGCCCAGTATGTCCAGGCTTTGGCAAAGAGGCAATGCATAGCACATACACTGACATGGTAGGAACCCAGGGAATGACACCTCTCTCTTACTCACACATACAGTAAAAGGTATGCCAAACATGACACTACCTATGCTTTACCATGTATATGGAGTGTACTATGTGCATCCGACATAGTCAGCCCTCCAGCACCACCCTCAGTACTGGCACAGCCACAAGTAACTCACTCTTCCTATCAATTGCTGAATGGAGTAGCATGTTCTGCTAGTCGTAGCTATGGTATGGATGTGATTATGCAAGGGAATCGGATGGCTGAATGGGATGGCAGCAGACAGTGGACACCTATATGGGCAGCATTAAATCCATAACAAATACTGGTGTCAACGAAGTAGGCAGTACTACACAAGGTGACAAATCTCACTGCAGTAAATGTGGTGGCCCAAATGTCTGTCCATAGGACACACACACATGCATGTCAGTGAGGCTCACATACCCAACAATAGTCTCAGCGAGCAGGACAGGTGTAGATGACCACAAAGAAAGGTGGTGCTAAGGCCTCCAATTGATGGCAATGGAGAACAGCCCCCCTCCAGACCTATACAGACAAACTACAACAGGTCAGGTAATTGGATGTTAGTTCTGAAGGGTAAGACATCTGAAACTGAAATGTAGGTCAATAAAACCTAAGATCTGTACTCTACTAATATGCTTCTAGTCTGCATGATAGCTCAGAATACAAAATGAAATGGAAGCCAACAGAGTACCTGAAATACCAGTACAGTCATAGCAAATCTTTACAGTTGTCAAGTGTGCCCCCCCCCACACAATCCTATGTATAAATGCAGTAACGTGTACATGTGGGTTCAATAACAATGGAGCACAGATTACCTGAGCTGGCCCAATATGCAGGATAGATTGTTGCATGTGTACAATATGCAGGGCTCTATGTGTTAGGTTGTTGTGTATTGTATATTGTGTGAAAGTGGTGAGCATGTAGGCATGGAGAGTTGTGTCCTGGTGGCCTATGGCCAGTACTGTTGATGACAGTGCCATGTTTTGACAACTGCAGTGCCAACCACAATGCATCCCAGCAAGACCAAATTCAGCAGTCATCTATACTCATTTTCTGGATGTAATATCTGTCACCATCTGAAAGATGGACATGCCATGAATGTGGGCCCAGACATACACATAGTACACATGTGGAAGTACCCTAGACAGAGTACATAAAATGTAAATGTCAACTGCACACACCACTGGAAATGTACATACAGGTTAGCAGCACATTTGTTGTCTGTGTAGTATGGAATACTGATGTAGTCTGGCCAATCACTGGCAGACCACAAAAGGCACAGTTATGAAATAATGAGAGACTGCCAATGTCCCCGCACAAGGCAGCATAAGGGGAATGTCCCAGGTATATCTGTGAGTCAGCTGCAAGAAGCTTCCATGTCACACATGTACTCATCTTAGCCCACCATCAGACACAGGTTTATCACAGGTCATATCCCTGCTGTTGGGAATGAGTACAGTATGACCCCCACTTCTGTATGGGAAGACCCACAGAATGCAGCATGCTGAAGATGTGTCCCATGCAGGTGTGTCCCTAGCTGTAAGCAGCACCCTGCCAATATCCAGAACAATGGATTAATATGGACAGGAACTATTGCCATTAACACCTCGCACACTTACCCTGTCACCCCAGGGGAATCCAGTGGCTTGCAGCCTGTGACTGTAGGAGTGACAGAATGCACTGACTTGCTATAGATAGCCTGCATCACTACAAAATATCCTACAGTCCTCTGTCAAAGGCCTGTCCCTCACCCATACTGCCAATGTATGTTATCTCATGGGGTGCCAACTAACAACATAACACAGTCCACAGAACACAAATGCAAGGCCATGTTGACAAATCCCAGTAGCATGCCCACCATGTCCTACTGCATGAACTGTGGACCAACCTCTAAATACCGCTGGGATGAAGGGACAACTATAGGGATATGTCCCAGATATTGCTTGCATAATGTTAGGAAGAGGATAAAATAACAGAGGGTGGGGGTGTAGAAACAAGGACGCCATAAAGTGTGTGCAGTCTGAAACTCTGATGTGTGCCCATACTACCCCTGCCTGCAAACCCAGTAATGGGTGGCGACAAACATGCTTGTAAACCACAATCTGAAGGGGAACTGACCAGATATCTGGCCCCTGCCTCTGGGTAACCTGGGTGAGTCTGTACAGCTGAGAGGTATGGCCACAGCACGATGTGGCCATTCTGTTACATCAATAGATGTATAAGCAGGGGATCCTCAGCCACCACAGTACCAAGGTGCTGCAACATTTACACAGACCCAGCAGCAAGTGTCTGCAGCTCCCCCTCCATAATGGCATGAGTGTGCAAGAATATGTAGGCTGCAGGTCACAATACTGGACACAGCTTCATTCATCTTGTATTCCCCAGGAAATAACTGTGAGCAAATAAGTATATCTGTCAGTAGTTGATGACATAATACATCACAGTATAAAACAGTACATATGTCTGAATATCTCTGCTAACACCAAAACCATGTAACACAAGTAGCACAGACACAATAGTTACAGTATCCCACTACAGTATCCCACTATCATTTGCCCATTGTGACTCCATATTGTCAACTTATCTACAGATATCCGGCAGAAACAGGTTGCTATCTATAGGTGTGGAACACAGACTCCTGCACTGGAGTACAACCTACATGGAATGGATTCTCACACTCAATACAGAAGGTCATACTGGGCATGCTCCTACACTTACAGAAATGAAGCCCATGTCTGACAACAAAATACAGAAGGTCAAACCGGACATGCTCCTACACTTAGAAAAATGAAGCCCATGTCTGACAACAACAGTGGACTATACATATCTGTCAGTTGCAGATTTCTGTGCACACACACCACATTGCACACCATTCAAGCTTTGCACACACATTGGATAGGAATACACACATATACCCAAGGACAACACACTATAATAGGTCAAACATACACAAACAGAGATGTGGGGAAGAGAGAGACAGACAGTGACAAAGAGCTTCCCATCATGAGACCTGTCCCACCCACCACACATCCAACTGGCCAATATCACATGAATTGCCGATGTCTATCACTGTAGACATTTGCTTCTGGTAGCCCTCAGCACTATAGTGTCAGTGGTGCTTGTGATAACTGTGTAACATGACAGTACAAATCAGTAGTAATTTGTATACCCAGTCCTGTCAAATGTAAAGTTGTGTGTGACTGAGTGTTGTGTGTGTGTTTCCAGAGGATTGGTTTATGGCTCATTCACACACACTGCACTTCTCATTGCCTTACTTTAGCAAGCCTGCTAATGTCAATCACCTTAAAATACCCCTTTGGACAAGGTGCAACCCTATAAGCTCCATGGCGCGTGCAGTAACTGCATAATGATATAGTGTAACACACTAGTTAGCTAGGAGTTCTAATCCCAGACATGGCAACTGTGTGTGTAGGAATCAATGATTTCACAGTCACTACACCTCCCATTTCCCTACCTTTGCAAGCCTGCTGATGTCAGTCACCTTGAAATACCCCTTTGGACAAGGCTCAACCCTAAAAGCTCTGTGGTGCATGCAGTAACTGTGTAATGCTATAGTGTAACATACTCATTAAGTAGAACTTCTAATCTGACACATGGCAACTGTGGGTGTTGGTGTGTGTAGGGATCAAGGATTTTGAGGCCATTCACAGTCACTACACCTCCCATTGCCCTACTTTAGCAAGCCTGCTGATGTCAGTCACCTTGAAATGCTTCTATAAACAAAACTCAGCCCTGTAAGCTCCATGGCATGTGCGACAACTGCATAATGCTATAGTGTGATGTACTAGTTAGGTAGGAGTTCTAATCCCAGACATGGCAACTTTGAAATGGTGTATGGGTGTTTGTGCATGCAGGGGAGCAATGATTTTGAGGCCATTCACAGTCACTACACCTCTCATTGCCCTACTTTAGCAAGCCTGCTCTTAGTCACCTTGAAATACCTCTTTAAAGAAGGTTCATCCCTTCAAGTTCCATGGCCTGTGTGATAACTGCATAATGCTATATATAACATGTTAGTTAGGTAGGTGTTCTAATCCCAGACATGGCAACTGTGGGTGTGTGGGTGTTTGTGTGTGTGTGTGGGGGGGGTCAACGATTTTGAGGCCATTCACAGTCACTACACCTCCCATTACACTACTTTAGCAAGCCTGCTGATGTCATCTCCTTGAAATACCTCTTTGGACAAGGTTCAGCCCTGTAAGCTCCCTGGCACATGTGATAATTGCATAATACTAGTTAGGTAGGGGTTCTACTCCCAGACATGGCAACTGTGTGTGTATGTGTTTGTGTGTGTAGGGATCAATGATTTTGAGGCCATTCACGGTCACTACACCTCTCATTGCCCTACTTTAGCAAGCCTGCTGATATCAGTCACCTTGAAATACCTCTTTGGAGAAGGCTCAGCCCTGTAAGCTCTGTGGCATGTGCCATAAATGCAGATCAATGTAACTAGCAGTAACTATACAGGTATGGGTTTGAATCTCATCTGTGGCAAGTGTTTGTGTGTACCTCAAACATTTTGGCCCTGTTTACACCCAGTACATATCTGAGAGCCTGACTGTAGCAGTCCTGCAGATATCATTCACCTAAGAAGTACCTGTTGCCAACCCTAAACCATGTGTGGTCAGTGGTGCATATGGTAAATGCGTAACATAATGGGCCATAGAGATGGTTAGATAGACGTTTGAACCTCCTCCCTGGCAAATGTAAATGTGTGTGTAGGGTGAAATAATTTTTGGGATCTCCCACCCACTACATCACCCAATGCCATTATTTACAAGGGCTAGTGATGTTCCTCACCGTAGAAGTACCTTGGAATAACATCCATCCCGTAAGCTCCATGGTGTGTGCAATATATGTGGTACACTGTAGTAGCAATAGCTATGGAGGGATTTGAATTCCAGTGCAGGCAAGTGTGTGTGTGTGTGTGTGTGTGTGTGTGTGTGTGTGTGTGTGTGTGTGTGTGTGTGTGTGTGTATGTGTGTGTGTATCTCTGTCATCAGTATCCTGTGTGGAGATTGCTGTGACCGTGTAATAACAGGATGGATTGTGGGGCACGTTTTGCTAAATTCTTATGCTGAGGACCTAGTATATGTCACAATGTCCATCTTACAAGGACAACAGATGTCAAACACCAGAGAGGCTGGTGTACACAATCCATAGCCCTACATGTGACATTATGGATTGATTAACAATAAAGGCAACCCTTGTATTACTCATTGAGCATTCTCCACCCATGTCTCATACACAAACACACTTGGCTAGGCAACAGCCACTATATTGGTAGTTCCCTGCATATTGCCTCCAGATAGTAACCATGGTGTGGTTGCAGTACACTACATGCCTGTTGACCACAACAGTGTCAATGACAACAGAAAGTACTACGATGTGTTACATCTCCTGACTTGAGTGTGTGTTATCCAGCAAGTGAAAGAATATGGCACCTGTTTCATCCCTATAGTAGGCAAATAAATTTTTACAGTGGTCCTTTTGCTATGTTTCCCACTGGACACCTGCAGCAATTGTACAGTTTGCAAATGTAACCCACAAAGGGAATACCAGGCCTTATACACATGCCCTGTATGGACAGATGCCTCTAACTCCACTGAATACCTGTATCATGCTGTCAATGTAGGTGCAAGCACAACCTCAGTTCCATAGCCAGGCCTCACCAAATGAAGTCAGGAATGTCACATCAGAAGATAACAATCTGTCCATACAACATGCCCCAGAGACCTCAAGTACACTTCACATGTCACAGAATATCGCACAGCACTGGCCACCCACAATAGTAACCCAAATGAGTGGATGGTGAATGCAATACCCACATGTGGGGGCCAATCCAGGGACTACATGCCTGAGCCACACTGGAGACCATTTTCATGTGACCTGATGCCAAGGTATTCCCTTTGCCTAGCCTTCAGGCACAGTCACCTGCTACACACCTGTGAAGCAATGAACCCATGCATCTCAGTACTGGCAATTGTGTGTGTGTGTGTGTATGTGTGTGTGTGTGTGTGTGTGTGTGTGTGTGTGTGTGTGTGTGAGTGTGTGTGTGCATGGAGATTAATGATTTTGAAGCCATTCACACTCACTACACCTCCCATTGCTCTACTGTATCATGCCTGCTGATGTCAGTCACCTTGAAATAACCCTTTGGCCATAGATCAGTGAAAAAGGCTCTGTGGCACATGTAATAACTGTGTAATACTATAGTGTAACAAACTAGTTAGATAGGACTTCTAATCCTGACTCCGTCAACTGTGATAATGTGTGTGATTTCCTGAGAAAGTGTGGGTGTGTCTTCATTGACACCTGCTTTTGTGGACAGTCACATGTACTACACTTTTCTTATCCCTCCTTTATCACTGTTGCTGATGTTACTCACCTTCAAAGATACCTTTGGACAACTGTCCAACATGTAAGCTCCATGGCATGTGCAATAACTGCATAACACTGTAATAGCAATACATAGTCAGGTAGGGGTTTGAAACTGAGTACTGGTAAGTGTGTGTGTGTGTGTGTGTGTGTGTGTGTCACTGTTGCTGATGTCACACACCTGTGTGTGTCATTAGTGTCCTGTTGGGGTGATTGTGTAATGACAGGATCCATTGCAGTGCGGGTTTTGCTACATCCTTATATTGAGGAGCTACATGTCCCATTGTCCACATTACAAGGCCAACATTTTCCAAACACTGTAGAGATTGTTGTAGACAATCCTCAGCCATAAATGTGTACAGCCATATGCAATTATCATGTGACAGTATGGATTAGTACACAATATAGGCAACCGTTATAATGCCCAGATACCACTTTCCACCCATGGATCATACACAAACACACTTGGCTCTTACTCTCTTACACCCTTCTTTTCTTACTTTGTCTCTCTCTCTCTCTCTCTCTCTCTCTCTCACTCCCCTCTCTGGTGGATGTGGAAAAGTACATCTGCTTTGCTTAGGCAGCAGCTTGAGTTCTGTAAGTGATGCTCATGATCAGCTAATGGCCTGTGCATGAATTGCAGTCCCCCGCTTGATAACTGCTTGTGGAACAGCTGTGGTATCATTTCTATAGCCAATTGCATGGAAATATACTCCTATAACTAAGCACTTCATGGGGGTGTTGGCCCTTTTCCTTTACTGTAAGCAGGACTTCATGTGGGTGACAAACGGCATCACAGAGGGTAGTTGGATATACCTCTTACAACATACACTGTGGAGACAGGCCAACAAACAGGAGGGGGAAGTTCCAGACATGGGGACAAAATGTAACTATTGCTCTTCTACATTTGAAGTAATGTTGGCTTAACATGGTTTGTGTGGATATGGCTGTTTTACATGATTTAAAATCTGGCCTGACAGTGTTATGTGGTTGAGGAAACTCTCACCTGTAGGGCTGTATGCAGACTGGCTAGAGTTTGGAGTCTTACATGTGCTGTGTTACTTACACATTTCCTATCTTTAGAAATGCAGTAGCATACTCTGATGATTGCAGTCAGTACATAGTGACATCCATGTGATTTACTGACTTCATATCCCTCAGAAGACATATGTCACAACAAACCCTGTTGCACCAGTAAATATATGAGTTCATCACAGCAACATGTCAATATTGGCCTTGTGTTTGTGCCTCCATCCCCAAGTCTGTCAACCTTTGTCCATATGTCATGCAGTAAGAGATGCATATGTTCAGTACATCATTATTTACTGACATCATGCCTGATAACAAGCCAGTGAGATATCAGACTGCTATACTTATTATGTATAGTAGGCCTTATATTTGAGGACAAAACCTGGACATTCTGTTGTAGTGTGCACAGTAGTGAGGTCTGTGTACTTATGGTGATTGTTGACAGAGTGTGTATTGTGAATATGTAACTTGGCCTGTGTATAGACTGTGGTAGATGTCATTGTCTTGATCCTGTTCTAACAGATATCGCATGCTGCTCAACTGTAAGGTACCATATCGGCGTACATGTTTGTAGGGCCAGACTGACACATGTCCCATACCACAGTCAGGCATCAGACTACACTGTGTATTGGCCCAGTATATGTAGGGTTAGTGTTTGAGTGGCACATATGAGGATGGTGTTGTTCACACAGTGCATATACTGTAATATTAATTAGGCTTACCATATGTGACTGTGGCTGTGTTCAGCTTGATTGTGGGTATGCACTTTCACACTGGTGTCTGTTACTCCGTGCTGTTACATGCCTGTAGTGCATTCTATATTTGCAAGTACATGTGTATTCCCCCATAAGAAACATAAGCTAGTGTTGTGGCAGTCTGCCTGTAGTTTGCACAGTGCTTTGTGACATGCCTAGCAGCTCAGTGTATTTACCTAGTGTGATGTTATGCCCAGATATTTGTCAGATGTACAGTTGCTGCTCCACCATAACTGTTGTGTATTTCTGACAAAGCAGTGGGATGCTGTACAGATGTATGTCACTAACTAGTAGGAAGTATGTGGGCTTGTGACCTCTGGTCCTCTGGTTAATATGTGTCAGGACAGACAGGAGTGTATGACTGCATAAACTGTGTGAGTTTACCTATTCCAGTATTTTCATGATATTCCCATTTACATGGCTATAAACATCCACTTTGTCAGGCTTGGTCCACACGTCTTGCACTAAGGAGTTCTGTGTATACCTCTGGACTGACCAGAGTGTGCCAGAATGTCCAAATTTATTGGCCATATCTCTGCTGTATTCCACAGGATCATTGCTGTGATTTGTGTGGTACTGCACTATGATGATCTTATGAGGTCTGTCACTAACTTGATGGCTTATATGTCAGTATCAGATATGACTTCCCACACAGCATTTCTGTTAAGACAACTCCTGTACTGTAGCAACATTCTACATTTATACCTGCAATACTTACATGACTTCCCCTTGCACTAAGAGGTTGTGACTATTGGGGCTGAGGTATAACTCCACTAAATGTTATGGACATATGTTTTTATATATATATATATATATATATATATATATATGTATATACATATATATATACACATATATATATATATATATATATATATATATATATATATATGTATATATATATATATATATATATATATATATATATATATTTTTATTTTACATTTGTTGACCGGCTAGTCTAACTGGATACATGTCCATTTTCAGTAGAGGCCGGGAGAAAAGCTCCACAGAGGGTAGTTATGACAAAAAACAACAGGAGATCAGATACAAAGTATTACATTCAAAGTCAAATGAACAAGTAAAAGGGTTATACAAATAATTTAAAGAGGTAAAACAGTATTAGGTAGTTGGAGTATCCTAACTACAATGAAGACCCTTGGATTTTGGATTGGGTGGAAATTAGGTAGTACTGGGATGTTTGCTATTAATCAGGATTAGAGCATGGGCATAGCCATTCGGATTTTAGGAGATCTTTGAGTTGTTTTTTGAATTGGTGGAGTGAGGTCTCGTGTCTTAGGTTGTTTGGGAGGGCATTCCAGGATTTTCCAATAGAATTAGCATATAGATCGATATATGTATATATAAAGCAATATACAGATGTATATAAATATATATATAAATATATGTGTATGTACATGCATACATATATCTACGTATGTATATATATATATATATATATATATATATATATATATATATATATATATATATATATATGTGGAAATATGACTGTTGTATATACCTTCCCAGACATATCCCACAATATTTATCTGATATGTGTTTATATAGATATAACGACATACTGATTCAACACTATTTTCACTAATAAGTACTACACAATTGTAGAAGTCAAAGTAGTTGTTCACTACTATTCAGTATGTGTACTGACAGATATATTGGAAAAAAACAACAAACTTCTTCATGGCTCTGATGGTTTAGTGGTTAAATGCTGTGACTATAGTGTACAGGGTCCTGAGTTCAAGACCTGCAAGGGCTGTTTATTTTGTTGCTAGACCGAACAAGGATTGTTGGATACATAGCGATTAAGGCAGTTTTGAGCAGCTTTAAGGCGGTTTGTGTGATGGTAAGCACTGCTAACATACGGTTAAATGAAAAGGCACTTACACCGTGTAAGCTTCACTTACCACTACGCAAATCTGCTTAGCATTTACATTTAATCAATGCTGAAACCTGCTAAGCATGGCTCAGCACTGGTAACCAGTGATCACATTCCTGTCTGATGAAATAGTAGGGTAATGGCATCTTTAATAAATGTATTTAATTCCATGTACATAACATGCTTCTATGTGCTGTCATTACAGTAGCAAGGGTGTGAGTATACTGTCTGGGATTCCCGAGTATATATGGCTTGTACAACAATCTTTTCCATTTGAATGTGTTTCATACATGGGTAGTATCCCAGGTTATATGCAGTCACACTAGCATGTAGTGTATCATTACATTACTACCGTTAACAGTGCTTTCCCAATAAGAGTAGATTGCAGATTGTAGTACTGGAACCAAACACCCCTGCATGCAAAGATGGACTCTGAGTACTGACTATTATGTTATTGGTGTGTGAGCTGTGTGTTATTAAGTATTTGCTACTGGATATTGATCTGATATGTGGATATAACTGTAGACTACTAAGTGTATAGGACATGTCATTAAGGGCTGCTGTCATGTAGTAATGGCATACCTATCAGTGACAGACGTCTATCTGTCCAAACATTCATCCTAATGCATAACCTGTTGGCTAGCTGATGTCTGTCTGTCCTCTGTACAGATGTGCAGATGTCAGGTATCCATCTTGACTGTTTACAGGCAATCTAGGCTTGACTGACACTGACATGTCTGCCCAGCTGTGTTATGAATGCCACAGCTAGGAAACCCCACCATGTATGCACCACATGCCATGGATACCTCAACTACACTACCACAGTCAACAGAAGCTGCTTGGGTACAGGTCTCCAACACAGACAATGGCCATGTTATGTAAGATATGTTGCATACATGTCAATTGTAGCACCTCGCTGACCCTTTGCAAGAGGCAACCAGATGACTGGATGTTGCATTTAACTCTCACCCTAAGGATCAGTCATGTGGCATCAGTTGATAGTTGTCCTGCTGACAAACATCAGGTGGCATGATACCACTGTACCCACATCTCCTACTCTTCTTATATCTCCATCAACAATATCCTGGTACACACCTAGGAACACCTGCACCTATGGACCCCAGTACTGACAAATGTGTCAGTGTGCATTACTAAGGATAACAGTGTATGTGTGTTTGTAAACCTGTAGTTAATAATGCCCTGAGGACCTTCTCACCCACTAGACCCCCCATTGCCATAGTTAGAAATGGCAGCTGCTGTAATGGACATTAAGTGCACTGTGTTACACTCTTCACCCTATGGGCTACCTGGAGCTTGCAGTACCAGCACAACACTGTTGTACAAATGGGTAGATAGGCATGGGTTACCCTCTGTATCCTAGCAAGTGTGTGTATGTGTGCAAGTGTGTATATTTGTAGGATACAGCATTCTGAGTCTACATTTTCCAAATACAATACACCTTGCCATACAGTATAAGGGATAGTGATGTTGCTGACAGTAGGACAGCCATGACAAAGCATCTTCGTACTATCCCTGTGCCATGTGCAATAGATGTAGATCCCTGTAGTAGCACTAATGAGATAGACCAGGTGTTGTATTTCAGTCCTGCTCAATGTGTGATTGTGGGTATGTCAGAGTATTATCATGGGTTTCAGTGAGCAAAATATCCAATATGGGGAGTGGGTGCTGGGTATGCTGTCTTTACACCATGGTACCCCCACTACATGTCCCAAGATCCACTGTATGAGGACCACTGTTACCATCAACCATACAGGTAACTGATTACACTATCCAGCCCAATGATGCATGTGCTGTGTGCAAATTATCTGTAACAGAATGGACTCACTGACAAGGTAGTTAGCACTGATAAACTCAGGTCACTAAGATGTGTTTATGACTGTTATGTGTTTGACAATGTGTATATGACAGTTTGTCACAGTATGTATTGTTCATTAACAACCAGTAAATCCCCCATTACCATACTGTACAAGGCCTGGTGATGTTCTTCACTTAACAAGAAACTCAGTACACACCTCATCCTAAAATCTGTGTGGTGTCTGCAATTAAGGCCAAACTCATTAGTAGCAATAAGTACCTAGGTAGGGATTCTACTCTCAGTGTTGCCAAGTAAGTGTGTGTGTATGTAGAGAGCTCTGCTTCAGTATGCAGAAAATACATGTCCCAGGAGGTTATCTGTCTGAGAACTGACTGGCAATTGCTAACATTTCAAAGGTATCATCTTGTGGAAATTCATGCCATCAAAACTAGTAGTAGATGTGTAAATGTCATCTTCACCACTGTATAGCTGTGCAGCAATACTGGAGTTGGTATATATATAATTGGGCGTGGATGTTGTAGACACAGCCATCCTCATATGGGTTATTCTTGTGTGTATCCCCCTGCTTAGTCACCTGTAATACTGTACAGTTTATGTTAACAGGTTAAGTACTTGTCAATCACACTATGTACGGTTCTACACTACCCCACACCCTCCAAAGTAAAGGGCTGTGCCACCCATACCAGCACACCTATGCTTAGCAACTCCAGGATTGCACTAAATTGGGGAAGGGGACATATACCCTGTCAGTACCATCATCAATAACATTAAACTAATGACTGATTATTTAGTGATGTGATGTTTTGCCTATTTTGTCTTGGTGGAATTACATAGGTTAAAATGGGTTCACTGCAAAAGTAAGTACATCCATGTGCACAGTATTCTCTGTGTATTGCATCAACACCAAAGCCTGTGTGAGTGTGTGTGTGTGTGTGTGTGTGTGTGTGTGTGTGTGTGTGTGTGTGTGTGTGCGTGTGTGCGTGTGTGTGTATGTGTGTGTTATACACAAACATGTGGTGTGTGCCACCCAGTACACTTACCATTGTCCACTGTAGAAGGGCTGTTGACATCAGCCACCATGCACTCATCTTTATACACCCCTCAGATCTATCAGCCATGTGGCACATGCAGTAACTGTTATACAGACCTGCTACTTGTGTTCAGCTGTACCCAGGATATGGCACAGTCAAGGTGTTACCACAGTGCCATACCAGTTGTAGAAAACAACAGCAGACCAACATTCTGCTAACAAATAGACACCTACAACACAAACTGAATACATTATGCAGACCACAATCAGTCATTGTTAATAACAGCTATAATGCATCATGGCTGGAGAGCTACACATCCTGACATGTAAGCATTAAACTTTCCTGCTGAAAACATGTTACACATCAATACATTGTTACACCTTACTACATTCCCCCTGTGCATCAGAACCATATTAGCCTATCCCTGCATCGATGTTATGGATGACAGGGATGTGGCACAGGTATCATCATATGCACAGGGTGTGTTGTGGGTTTGCCAGAGACATAGGCTGAGCCGTTTGGTTGACATCATGTGTGTGTGTGTGTGTGTGTGTGTGTGTGTGTGTGTGTGTGTGTGTGTGTGTGTTAGGGTATTCCTTTATTCATTGGGCTGTGGAGATGTGGTGTGTGTAGGTATGGGGTTGCCCTAGCTGTGTTGGTGATATGTGTGTGTATGCATGCACACAGTTCTGCCATGTGGCTGCCCTATACAGGGGGGTTTTTGGACAGCTGCAGACCATACATGGCAGGGTGTGCAGTTCACCATCTCTGGCCACAAGAATTGTGCCTGCCAGGGGTTCCATGGGCACTGCCAGTTACAAGGCCAGATATGGCACTCTCTCCTGAGGATGACAAATGTCCACTGGATCCGGGTTCCTGTTGGGACCGGTCAGGGCGACGTGTAGGTGGCCTGTTATGTTATGCTGTGGAAAGCACCCACCTGCACTGCTGGTGCTGGTACTGCCACTACGGGAGTGGGTGCGACTTGTTGCACATCCACGTAGACCTCCACCGGTTGGTGTTGCTGACCTACGTCCATGTAGCTGGTGCCCTACTCCCACCATATGCTCGAACACAAACATTGCATGGTCGAAGATTCCCACCAACTCACCCAACCATCTATCCAGGACATCTGAAAATAATGGTGGGCACCTGCAAGATCACGGATGTTATCAATAACAGCAGAATAAGTAGCCCTCTGTAGCCTTAGACTCTGTCTGGTGTAACGTTCCATATGTGCCTGTGCCTCCTTGATGGCCCAAAACATTCATCTGGTGACACCTGCTGTGGCACTTCTGCCAGGGGCATGATGGCCAGCAGCCCTCTTATGAGCACCCCTGTACATCTGCCTGTGTGGTACCTTGCCAATCATCCAGATATGGCTGCTGTGTCCAGAAACACTTGCCATAGTCACCACACTGTCCTGTCCCATGCCACCAACTGCCAACTGTCCCTCATCTATGGCCACTGGTGATAGGGTATGTATAGGCAATGTGACTGTGTCCGGTGATGGGGTGGATAACAGTGGGATGTCAACCGATGGCACAGCTTCAGCCTCTGACAACCCCACCTGTGCCTCACCATACCTATCATCATTGTTAGAGTCTGTATAGACACTAACATCAGTTTGCCTGCAGGAGGGACCCTGACTCACCTTTCCACCCGTGAGGGGAAAACAAAATATGTAATTTAAGACCTGTACATTATTGCTTATGTCTACACACACACGCACACACACACACACACACACACACACACACACACACACACACACACACACACACACACACACACACACACACACACACACACACACACACTTACAGATGAGGTGCCACAAAGATATTACACAGACCTCTCATTACCCAACTGTCAACATACAGGACATATAGCACTCAACAGCATGCACTGCAGCTATACTCAATCTCTGTTACCAACATTATACATCTCTGTGATGCATGAGTTGTGTTAGTAGGTAATGCCCCTTCCCCTGGACCACACTGAACCCATGTACACAGTATTGCTGTGCACCTGTTCAGCACCCTGGCACATACTGTGCACCATACCTCAGGGTAGTACACACCATTGCTGAATGCGTATATGTGTGACAGGCATGTTTGCTCTGTTGCTCACAGCCCCTATGTGTTTGTCTGACACATACCTGGGATGATATGAGGACAGATGTCAATACTGAATGCCCGATGTGTGATTTGCAGATCTCATTATCAGCAGTGCATTTATGAGCAATAAAATACAATTGTACTGACAACCTTCAAAGCTTACTGTGGCTATGAGGAGTATATACACCCTTATTGACATGCCACCCTCTTCCCTGATATGGCATGGGGCCACAGTACTGACTATGCTAATATTACACACACCTGATATGTGACATATGAACTGTGCAATCAAATGCAGTATCAAATGTGTTTGTTGTGCAGATGCTGATTGAGATGCATGCAATATGGTGGTTGGATAAGTGTGCACACCCTTAACAAGATGGTTTCTTGCAGCACCTGTTAAGTGAACTACAGCAGTCACTATTCCTGGAAGGGGTATACTGGCATGGCCCATCTGCACATGCCATTATTTGGTCACTCCGCCCTATAAATGTCCCCCAACTGTGAAAGATTGCAAGGTCAACTTGTGCACAGACCTTGTAGGTCACACAGTGCCTACATTATTGCTGTGGAGTCAGGGTTATGTCTGGCACAATTCATGACCTTGACTGTGTTCAGATATAACCATTCTTAGCGAGCTTTGAACGTATACTTTGGTTCAATGTTGTGTTTCAGCATGACACCCCTTCCCATCCTCAGCCTTTTGGCAGATGCTTGACAACTATGAGCCACACATGAGTGTCATTTTGCAGTATCCAAAATTCACAACACCATGTCTACCGGCTAATGAACAGCAAACCTAAAGGTGTACACTTGCACCAGCAAGGTAAAGATGGGGATGGTGGGCCTGAGGTGGAGTGAGGTGTTGCTTGTGCAGCACATGTATCTTTATTAATACTGTCTGTAGGTTTCAGTCATGTTCTCAGTACACCATTACATATTGCAACACTTGCCTTTGGGAGAATTTTGATGTTATGCATATGCTACCTGTAGAGAGCCCTGGATGATGTTTCTTGTGGAACAACTCTTCCATCTGATTACCTGAACCCATAGGCCACACTTATGCAGACTCCATGGAACTGTTGACACAGATACTGCACAGGCAGTACTTGCTATATATTCCTGCAAGTCTCTCAGTGTTGCAGCATGTTTCTGTGCAGCCTCTGTGACCATTTTGCAACATGTCGTCATCTGTCTTGGATGGCCATCTGTTTATTTTATACATTAATGTTGTCCCATACTTCATCATCACATACATGACTGCACTCTTTGCCATGGTATATGCAATGGTGAGATAAGGCTACATCTCCCACTCTTGAGTGCTATCCTTTGGATATGGGATCCATTACATGGTTTGTAAGATGTGTGCAAGCCATGGCTGCCTCTGTTGCAGGTGAGTGGGCAAATGTCATGGACATACTTCTTGGAAAGCAAACCAATACTTGGTATGACATTGAGGACCTGTACTTGATGGAAGGTGCATACTCATGAAGAGTGAATACTGTCAGTACCTCAAAATCTGCTTCCACTATATGTTATTTGGAGTGTGTGCACACATATGTTTCCAGTGTTTGTTAAGGTATGTATTCCCCATATTTGTTGCCCTAACATAGGATGTCATATTACACATTCATTGCTCATGTTAGGATCACATTACAGGTTGTAAAAGTTGTGGAATGTGGCATTGTGATATGCCATTGTGTAGATCTGTAACAGTTGCCATTGTAATAGTGGTATATACAGTGTTGTCCCCACTGTATAAGGGTAATGTTTCAGACATGTCCCTACTGTAGGCCATTTGTCCCACCATTATGTTCATCTCTGTCCACACATCTTGCACTGACAGGTTGTTAGTTATACTGCAGGACACTTACATGCCCTTCAGATATGCCGCCATGGTGACCACTGTGATACAGTGCATTTAACTGCAACAATACATGAACATGTACAGCATCCATTATGGGTAGGTGTGTTAAATGTGTGCATGGCAAATACCATGACCATAACATGGCTGGTGTATTGGCAAACCTAAATAAAATAAAACCATACTCACCAGCTACAGGCTGCTGCCCCAGCGGTATATCAGAGGGACCTACTTAGTTGTTTGAGAGATGTGAGGACAATAGCCATACCTGTGGCATTGGTACAGGGTGGGAGCAGCATTTCAGTACAGCAACAGTACAAACCCACAATACTAGAGATTATGCACATCTGTTCATTACTACATTGCAGCAACAGACTATGTTATCTGACATATGCATGAAGATACTTTACAGATGAAAATGGAGAAGCAACAGTGGTGTACTAATGTGCTCTGGGGCCTTACCTGCATGCTTCTCGTCCAATGTGTGGGTAGCACCCACCTCCACAATACAATCAGCAGGTTCTTGGCTTGCCTGACAGGCGGGTTCCCCAAAGCTGGTGAGGAGCTCCTCAGCACGTGTCTGTGGAGGCTGGATGGCATGAACCCCATCTGTGGCTAGCTGGTCCCTCCTAACTGTAGCAGCATGCTGACTGGCATGGCGGATTAGGTCAGTGCACTGATGTTGCACCTGTTCATTATTGCAGTTATGCAGGCCAACATCGTTTACCCTGTAGATGAGCTCATTCCACAGGGCAAACCTCTCCTGCAGATCGTGGGCTTTACACCCAAAGAGGGTTCAGTGGTGCTGCACCAGGTAGTTTATGAGGATGTCATTTCCCTGGGGTGTATATACTTGAAGGCACTCTCTCGACATGGTACCTGGAAGACATAAAGAGGAAAAGAAGGTCTGAGGAACTCATACTGCAAGGATATAATAGCTGTTAATTGACATCCCCCCATCATGTCTGCAACAATAATCTGTAATCTGAACACACAAATCAATAGGTATGACTACAACAAACCTACTGTTGGGACATATATATTATGGTGCAACAAATATTGAAATGTGTTTCTATTCATGTTCCATGTTGAAACACTATCATTGGTGGCCTGTTGCTAACAATGTAGCATGCATGCTATTGTAATGGCTGCTGTGGTTCCATATATGCATGTGTTCTGTTTGCAATGCAACTGCTCCAAATCTGGCGTTTTGGGTTAATAACTAATTTTGGATTGTGTTGACTATTACTACCCACATATGTTCTAAACCTGTGAAATGATTGTGTGTTTGGGAAGGCTGTTCCCAGCAGAACCACGTTTCCCACATCACCTGGCCATGTTACCAGGCCACAGGACATCTGGAACGCAACCCGGTACCTCCTCAACTACTGGTCCTGCACTACATTCAGTTGGAACTACCTCAAGGGATGGTGCTCGTCCCCCCTCTGGGAGTACGCAAAAACAGGATCCTGTCACCTGACGTCAAATCCAGGGTCTGGTGCATAGGGAACTCTGCAGAGAATTGGGGGATCTGTTACACCACCTTGAGGCACTCGTGACGCAATTAGAAGGTCAGCGTGCTCCTCCTGCTCAGCCCCCAGCACAGTCACCTTCAGGGCCATGAAGATGCAGTAGTGACTGCCCATGGGTGGGGACCTCAGTCCCAGTGTTTCCATTTGTGGGTTCATGGGCTTCCAATTTCCATACACCCTTCCCCATCCAAGGTGTTTAGCCACCACATGTGTCATATTCTGCCCATGTATGCTGTCTTGTCTGTCTTGTCTGTCTTCCAAACCAACCTACCTCACCAAATATACCTGCTATCCTTCCCCAACACCCACAGTCACCTTAACAAACAAAGGGAAATGTGTTCCCAACATACATTTCACACCAGACATTGCTGTCCACTTCACACCCGCTTACAACTGCTTAAAGGTGCCTTAATCACTCTGTATCCAACAGCCCTTGTTCTGGCCAGCAGATAAATTATCAGCCATTGAAGTGTGTGACCCAGCACCCTGCACACCATAGCCACATCAATTTACCAGTAAGCCATCTGAGCTGCAGATATGTATGATGTTTTCTCAAACATATGCAGCACAGTCATTCATCAGTAGGGAAAATGTATTTATAAATATATATATATATATATATATATATATATATATATATATATATATATACACACACACACACACACACACACACACACATATATATATATATATATATATATATATATATATATATATATATATATATATATATATGTGTGTGTGTGTGTGTGTGTGTGTGTGTGTGTGTTTGTATATATGTAGACATACGTCTCTCTCTCTCTCTCTCTCTCTATATATATATATATATATATATATATATATATATATATATATATATATATATATATATGTACATTTTATATATATGTGTGTGCGTGTGTCTGTATATATGTAGACAAAAAGCCGTGGTGGTACAGCGGTAGTGTTGTTGCCTCACATCAAAAGGTTCTCCTGTTCGATTCACAGCTGGAGTGCCTTCTGTGTGGCGTCTGCACGTCCTCCCCACGGTCGAGTGGCCTCCGAAAGACATGCATGAATGGACGTGCCTTCGCTGAAGGTTGGCCGTCGGGCTGGCAACTCGGCACCATAAAAATTTACTGCCAATCATTAGCGGACCGGAGTTCTGCTGTGGCGACCCCTAACCGGGAAAAGCCAAAAAGACAAACAAAAACAACATGTATGTATATATATGTGTATATATATATATATATATATATATATATATATATATATGTAGTGCATTCAGACATTAGGTCCACCCTCTGAACCTCTTTCCTCCACAGCTGCACTGTTCTGCCTTGCTACGAAACAGAGTGTCACATGTGGACACAGCCTAACATTAGGGGGGGTATATATAGGGACAGATTGTAGGTAATCCTATTACAAACCTGTGAATTTTG